>NC_048439.1:1505148-1692498 GCF_004353265.1 Vitis riparia | reverse complement strand
ACCAGGGAAAGGTCTATTGTGATTTAGTGGTTGCATTTCATTTGGAAGTTTTCATCTTTGAGCTGATATTTCTGTTGAACAGATTAGGAGCTGTGTGTGTCAAGGGGTTGTATTTTGTTTCTCTCTTCACTTTGGGGAAATGGGTTTTGATTAAGGGTCAATAGCAACTTGGTTGGGTTTCTGCTATAACATTTTCTGGTGGCCCATCTCTACATTTAGCTTGTGATGTTGTGAGTATTCTGATAAAAATTGTGTTGCGTCATGATCTTGAAGATAGCCCATATATTGTAGTTGAAGTGTTGGTCCTCCATATTCTTCCTTTTTTCAATTTGAAATTGTCACCTTTGACTCTAAGTTCTAATTATAGAGATGATATTAGAGGTTTTGTATGGATGATTCCTCTTTTTGTTCCCCTGATATATGGATGTTATCCTATTGGACCTTTGACTCATTTTGGTGTCCCCTCTTTTATTTAATATCGCTAATATTTTTTATGAACTGTTATATTAAAAAAAAAAAAAGAAAGAAAAAAAAGGAAGGATTTTTTAAAATTGGTCACCTTAGTAGTGGTTGTTTAGGAATCATAAAAAATAAATTTAAGAGGCTTCCCAAAATCACTTCTAGACAACCTTGGGCTTTTAGGAAGTAATTTGTTTTTTAAAAATAGTTTTAGTATAAACAAATGCTTTTGAAAAAAAAAAAATTCAGTATTTGGAAAAATTTAGAAAATATTTTCTTATTTGAAAAATTATTTGTAATATTTTTCTATGTTTAGTTTAATTTCCCTTTTTCTTTTTTCTTTTCATCTAAAACTCCTAGGGAAATTAGGGAAAGGGGAGGTCATAATTAAATTTTAAAAAGTTTAAATTTAATGCCTTATTACTCTTATTTTAACTTTTAATATAAAAATTAAATAATTTAAAAATATAAAAAATTTAATTAATCTTAATTACATTTGTTTCTCATTACTATTTTAATCATAAAATTAAAATGAAAATTTTTCTTTTTTAATTTTTTCTTTCCTTGAACCAAACATGCTATTGTAAAATTATTACTTTATATAAATTTAGAATTTTTTTGTGCAAGAAAACAAATTTTGTCGACAAAGTTCTAAAAACAATTTAAAAAAATTAAAATAATTCAGAATTATTTTAAAAAATAAAATTCTGATTAGGAATTCAAATATTAAAACAAAAAAAGAAAGCTTTTTTTTTTCTTTTCTTTTATTTTATTTGGCTTGTTATTTAAGCTTAAAAAAATGATTTTTTATTTTCAAAAATTGTTACCATTACCTAGTATCAACTTTAGAATATCAATAAAATTATTTTAAGTTATGTTTAGTTCCATAAAAAAGGTGAAGGAAAATATAAGGGAAAAAATAGAAATAAAAAATCCAAGAAAAGGAAAAAAAAAAAAAGTTTAAATCAATATATTATTTTATATATTACTTCAAACACATTTAACTTCTGCAGCAGGTTACCTAGGAAAAGAAAACTGTGATAATAAATACTTCACATGAAGTTGACGAAGCAGAAGCAGTCAAATGTGGGCTTTATCGTACAGTCAGAGTGGCAATAGAATGATATTGCTCAGCAACCGAAGTCAAGTTTCGATGAATCAAACGCTACTCTCAAGCCATGTTCAGGCCCAACTTCTGCAGCAGCTTCAAGCTCTAGATCAAAATCATAATATTTTTCAGCATCAACCATCTATCCAAAATCGACAGCTCCACATAAACCTCCCTCAGAACCTGCAACAGCAGCAGCAACGACAACAAATTATGGGTCAAAACCAAGAGTGACATAGAATTGGAGGCCTGATCAGATTTGTGAACCTGTGTGATACATCAACGTATTTGGCAAATTGCAGCTTGGGCCACAGCTCCCTGGTTGGGTACTTTGGGGAATGGAAAGTTTGATGGATGTAGTTCATCTCGGTCTAAGTCCTCATGAAGACTTAAAAGTTAAAACAGATGTTGGGGCAGAGCAACTCTAGAAGTTTTGGTAATATTGCTACGAGCATAACTTAAAATTATTTTTTTTCTGAATCACATTGGAGACAAATGGTAAGATTATTACTCCTCTGCTCTATTTATAAGGAGAGGAGGACGAAATGAAAACCATGTCTACCTGCATGTTCAAATGACCAAATGACAAAGCTAATAAAAGAAAAATATAGTAGTACAAGTAAAAACAGAAAACAGGACCAAGAAGAGGAAAGACTACAGAAGTAATGAAAGAAAACCACTGTTACCCACCCCATCAGAAGTAATGAGGAAAACGACTTTTACCCACCCAGCAAAAGTAAATGAGACTCAACAACTTTTACCCACTGTGGGCTGGACTGGTAAGGAAATATCAGAAAAATCGGTAAAAATACCGATAAATACTGAAATATGATGATATTTCCGAAAAATTATCAAAATTTTTGCCGACCGGTGACGAATATCGTGTCGGAGCCGGCCGATAAGCGAAAACACTAGGTGGGTAAAAGTTGTTTTCCTCGTTACTTCTGCTTAGTAATATATGGGCTATGCTTAAAAATATTTCAATATCATGTTTAGTAATATTTCAATTCAAGAACTGGGGCTCATTCATGCAAACATAATATATCAAGTATCTGACGATTATAGGGAGGTGTCTTCTCATCTCAAATTATTTCAAAAAGAGAAAAAAAAACAACACTTTTGTTTCTTTTCATTCAAAAAGATTTGCAGTAATATTTTAGAAAAAATAATCAAAGGGGGGCTAAATGTTGAAGTTATCCACGGATTTGTTCCCCTTTTCTCTTCCCAAACGGCTCTAAAATTTCAATTTTTATCCAGACCTATCTATAGGTGACCAACAACTAGAGGCCAGATTGTTTACGAAGTACCCGAAGCAATGAACTAGAAACCAGGCCCTTTACCAGAGGAGACATGGTATAAGTAGTATAACCATACACTAGAGAGTGAAACCAACAAGGGCAGGTACTCGCTCAACAAACTAGCTACCAGGCATTCTTTATCTACATGCCTGGTGCCTGCAGGACATCCATGAATGGAATATTCGACAAATAAAGACACAGGAGAAATAACAAAACAGATTAAGAATAACTAATACCATGAAATTAGGAGCTGTGTGTGTCAAGGGGTTATATCTTGTTTCTCTCCTCACTTTGGGGAAAGGGGTTTTAGGTAAGGGTTAAAAGCAACTTGGTTGGGTTTCTGCTGTAACATTTTCTGGTGGCCCATTTCTACATTTAGCTTGTGATGTTGTGAGTTAAAAATTGTGACGTGTTATGATCTTGGAGATAGCCAATAAATTGTAGTTGGAAGTGATGATGGTTCACTCATTTTGGTGTCCCTTCTTTTATTGAACATCAATAATAATTTGTTATCACTAATAAGTTGTTATCGCTAATAATATTTTAGGTTTATTTGTGAGTGATTCTTGTTAAACCCTTACTTAGTATTCAGATATAAATATAAATAATATTTTTGATAATATGTTATATTCAAAGAAAAGGGATTTTTAAAATTGATCACCTTAGGAGTTATTGTTTAGGAATTATATAAAAAAAATTAATTTTTTTAAATTAAAAATAAATTTCAAAGTTTATAAATGCATAATTTCAGTAAATAAAAAAAAAATTGCTAGTCTTCCCAAAATCACTTCTAGTCTTCTCATTTCGCCCTTTTAAACCATTTTACCTATCGAACGAGTAGCCCACTCCTCCCCCTTCTCTCTTTTGAGAAAAGTAGCCCAATTTTAGGCATGGCTATGCAATAATCAGCCCAGCACCATAAGGCTTAATAGCTAGTTGCCTGCTTTGAGGCGAATGAGGCTTCCATTGGTGTTTCTGACGTAGGATCATAATGACTAATTAAAAGTAAAATGAGATTTAAAACAGCAACAAGTCATAGCCTCAAGGTAAGATGGTCACACCACTCTACTATACTTCTATTGGTGTTAAGATTGATAAAAAATGAATTATATATGTTATTTCAACAAACAATATATATATATACACTTCCCTTTTCAATATATTTTCATATTTAACATAAAATATGAAGAAATAAATATTATTATTATTTAATTATATATATTTTTAATTTGTAAAAATTATTTTAAATTTTAATAAAATATAAATTATATATTTATGATCTCATCGATCCGATAATTGAATTGATATCTTTTCCAGTTCAATAATCGATTCAGTTTTTTAAACATTGTAAATAACTATAATATTTTTAAATTTTAAATAAAATTTAATTTATTTAAAAATGGACATTATATAATAGCATTAACAATAAAAACACAAATCTCATATGGTAAAATTGTAAAATTATTAAAAGGTGGGTGATAATTATTAATAGGAATACAAAAAATAAATAATATAATTGGAGCTTCTATGCCTAATTTAATTTCCCTTTTTCCTTTTTTTTTTCTTTTTATCTAAAACTCCTACTGAAATTGTAAAATTATTACTTTATATAGACTTAGATTTTTTTTTCTTTTGTACAAATTCAAATTTTGTTTGAAAAAATTCTCAAAACAATTTTTTTATAAACATAAAAACCATTCTGAATTATTTTCAAAAGCGAAATTATGTTTAGAAATTCAAATATAAAAATGAAAGCTTTTTTTTATTTGGCGTGTAATTTATGCTTCAAAAATAATTTTTTATTTTAAAAAATACTTACCATACCAAGTACCAACTTTAGAATTTCGACAAAATTATTTTAGTAAATTACTAATTTTGATTTGATGTTTTTAAAGGGGAAAGAGTAACTGTGAATATGCTAAAAAAGGAAGTGGATCTTAAAACACATTTGTACTTTATTATTAAAATTATTATTATTTTTAAAACAAGAATGATAACATGTTAAAATATTAATAGGGAATCATCATGTTTTAAATTTTCAAATAAATTTCAATTTATTTTAGCTAAAAAAAGATTCCTCCCAAAATTTTTATAATAATAAACATGCAAATAATTTGAAGTAACATAATATATTTTTCCTTTTAAACTTATAAAATAATAAAATATATATATATATGAATTAAATAACTTTCAACAAATAACTTCACATTTAAATATTATATATATTTTATTTAATAAAATGTGTAAATATTAATGTATCTATATCTTAATATGATAATATTAAAAATACAAAAAAAAAAATTAATAATTTTTAATTTCTTTACATACTTAAAATTTTTTATAAATGTTTTAAATTATAATAATATATAAATTATATATTTCGATTATGAAAACATTAAAATAATAAATCAAATACCATAGTAAGAAAAAAAATTATTGTGATATAGACTATCACACAAAAACCACATTAGAGATACAATTATTATATTAAGATGGAAAAATATATAATTATCATATTCACTAATTGATTAATATTAAAAAAAGACTATAATACTTTAATTTATTATGTAGTTAATAAATCAAATATTATAGTAAATAAAAAAATTATTGTGTTATAGACTATCACACAAAGACCATATGAGAGATACAACAATCATATTCGGATAAAAAAATAATACAATTATCATATTCACTAATTGATTAATCAATAATGACTATAATACTTTAATTTATTATATATAACTATATAATAAATTATCTTTTATATTTAAATTCTAAAATAAGATTTTGGTGTTAAAAGCATTTAAGAATAATTTTTAAATTTTATTTTTTAACAATTATTTTCAAAAATATTATCAAACTAATTTTTATATAAGTATTTTTCAAAAAAATAAAAATATGATAGTTGTTACCATGGATTGAAATATCGGATTTTACGGATATATCGGTACTTTGATTTTATGGATAGATTGGAAATATCGGAGAAATATCGGTAGATATTTTTTCACAAATATCGGTGCAACAAAAATTATTTAAAATTCATAGGAATGCTTGGAAAACTAAAAAAAATGATAAAATAAGTAAGAATACACATTTTAAAGTTATCTTGTAAATGTAATTGACATATATATGATCAAAAAAAAAAATATCGGTAGATTCGATATTTGAATTTTAAAAATAATAAAAATAATTTATTAAATAAAAACAATTTATACATGAATATAATACATATGACATTACAATAAACCTTAGTATCAAAAGGAAGATCTGGTTCCATTATATTGTTACATGAAGGAACCCAACTTGTTAAAGATAATATTTATTTAAAATTTTTTAAAATACTTTTATCAAAACATGTTTTATTATATTTTAAATGAAAATTTAAATTAATTTATATAAAATATTTTTATTCAACAATAAAAAAATGTCACTTAAACGAATGCTGGTTGTATCAGCCGAGTTAGAGAACATCGCCTTTCTTGAACTTCGCCCTGAAGGAAATGTCATCTCGTACTGTTTCAATGTAAATTTTCAATAATATTTTCATAATATTTTTATTCAACATTGAAGCATGTGGGTGGGTTTCTGAGAGGAAAGCTTGTATCTACATGGATTGCCAAGCAGACCCCCTGAGACAACCAAAGCGCAGTTTCGGCACAAGGGTCAAGGTGTGTAAAGTGGTTGTTATCGAATTACTTTTGCTACTATGTTCTCATTACTTCTACCGATAGTGTTTTTTTTTTTCCTCTCATTACTTCTACTACTGTTTTTCCGCTGGTTACTTCTGCTACTGTTTTATTTTCTTGGTTTTGCAGTGCGAAGAATGTAAGCTCGAGGGGTATATCTACCTGGTTCCAGGACATGGGCATCATCTGGAACAAAATCACTGTACTGATGTGCCATTAATGCTATTTGAGTGCGATGGAATAGTCCCAGTGCAGTATTACTTCGAGAGTGGATGGTCTGCGATCACCGTATACCCCTATCTATACCTATATCTTATATCATTTGTATCGTTTTTTTATGTGAGTTGGAGTTTATGGTTTTTCGGTTTTTTCAGACATCTGGCAGGAGAATTAATAATATTGATCTTATATGCCAAGGCTACGAAGATGAAATTGATGGGGAGCGTATTGCAATCATTGTGGAAGCCAAGTTCTTGCCCTACAGTGGAAGATAGAAATAGTTCTGGAGTTTTCCTTATGGATATTTGGATGTTTGTGTGGATGCTATGGATATTTGGACGTTTTGATTGTTAAACTGCTATCTATCTTTGGTTATTAAACTAGAATGCAGGAGTTTTGGCTGTTTTGATTGTTAAACTGCTATCTATCTTTGGTTATTAAACTAGAATGCAGGAGTTTTGGCTGTTAAAGGTTCTTCATTCAAATTTAGTTGATAACTGCACGTTTTGATTGTTAAACTGCTATCTATCTTTTATGTATAAATGTTTTGGTTATTAAACTAGAATGCAGGAGTTTTGGCTGTTAAAGGTTCTTCACTCAAATTTAGTTGATAACTGCAGCAACAAGTCTTAGAATATTGCACTCTGCTCTTAGAAGACTACACTCTGTTCTTAGAAGATTGCACTCTGCTCTTAGAAGACTGTACTCTGTTCTTAGAAGATTGCACTCTGCTCTTAGAAGACTCTACTCTGTTCTTAAGAATGTTACTGCACCGAGGAGAAGATGGGTACATCATAACTATGTGGGCTTGGTAGCCCAGACAACTAGCTTAGCATCGGCAAGGGGCGCTCTTGAGGCTCAACGCCTATATCTGTTGTATTTTTTTATTTTTATTTTTTTAAATTTCATTTTTGTTATTGTTATTTGTTTCATTTTTTTTTGAGATAATAAATAAAAAAATCAGCAAAATTAGGAGAAATTTCGCCCAAAATGCTAGTTTTTTATTGTGGGCTTTTCTGTTGATTCTGATTTTATCAGACTTAATCTTGAATTGTGAAAGTGACGGAACTCAATCTAATTTAATAATCATTTTATTTTACATTTAAATAAATTAATTATTCAAAATATAAAAATTGGTGGTTTTCTTTATAAGTCCTTTTTTATCTTATTATAATATTTAAGTAAAAAAAACATAAATTTATAAATAAAATTATAAATATTTTTTTAGAAAAAAAAAATCATTAAGTGTCATCGTGTCTTTTATAGTTTTGCATCAAAAAAAAAAAAAGTTTATAATATTTTTATGACACATGACACTAACAATGTAATTTATATATATATATATATATATATATATCTTTTGCTATTAAATTAATAGTCTTAATAAAATAAGATTGAACAAAGATAATATAAAAAATAAAAATCAAAGATAGAAAATTCAATAACTTACCTAAGGGTCTTCCAAAATTCGACGACGTGTTGGTGTTCTTTCAAGCCATGTTCAGCTCATCTTCATTATGCAGCCAACTTTATCGCCTTTTCTTCACTGATTTTCAGCCATAAGTTTCCCACATGACCACCGAAATCCACCACTTCTCCATGGGAATTCAGCCATTAAAATTCTATTACCCGAACGCCTTTCTCTCACCAAAAAATATTCAATCACCAAAGCACTAGCTACTCCATTCATGGCCACATAACCAGCAGCCACATTCATGCTCATGCAGCCACCAAAACACCATTCTTTTACCATAAAATTCAACCACCGAATCATGCTTTTTCTATTGAAAATTTCAGCTACAATGCCTTCATTATTTCAAGCATTAAAATTCAGCCATAAACTCTTAAGCATTTCGGTGCTTCAATTCCATTAATCGACATGCACCTCTCCCACTAAAATTAAACAGTTGTTATTCTCCATCAACACGCACTATAAGAAGGAAGGCTTTTTGTTGTGGCCACCAACCTTGACGAAAAGGAAGATTAACTGCGACTAAAAGAGATAAGTGTGAACAAAAGAGACCGCAACAAGACATGGTCATAAGGGGAATAGAGAAATGTTATAGTTGTGATAACATGTAAAAGCCTGACTAAAATTATTGAAACTATAGTCACCAAAAAATCGGGTAGAAGAAAAATTGGTAAATATCGTCAAAAAATTGCTGATATATCAATGATATATCGGCTAGAGGCGATAAATCGTCGATTTTTTTAAATAATCTGTTGATGTAGCAGAAAATCGCCGATATATTGACGATAAATCGCTAATTTTTTGAGAAAAATCGATGTCCTTGTTGAATGTGATAAGACGACTCAGATCACACCGAAGTGCAACGATCATGTTGCTAGTCCATCGGACACTCCAAATTTAATCTGGGTTTGATTCAATGGCTAGAATGACATTTCAATGGTTATATGATAATCCAACGGTTAGATTTCACTCAGATTTTAATCCAACGGGCAAAAATGTTTTTCAACAATAAAATGATATTTCAACAGTTATTTTGACCAAAAATTTTCCTATAAATAGCTCACTTTGCATCCATTTGATTCACATTTCATTACATTCTTCATTTGATATCTTATTGCTCATAATTTTTTTAAGGTTGCTCATTTATTCAATTATTCTAAGGCATGCTTATTTAAAATTTTAATTAATTCTATTTTCAATTGTAAATAATTAATGTATTTTTAATTAATTAGTATATTTGTAATATGGATGATTTAATGTTACTTTCACGTTCAATTGTAATTAATTTGTATATTTTCAATGAATTAACTTGACTTAATTTGATCATTTAATTTTAGATGAATATGTTAATTTTAGATAATTATTTAATTTTATTTTCACATTTAATTATAGTTAGATTTAGATTTAGTAAATTAACTTAACTAAATTATTTAATTAATTTAATTAAAAATAATTAATACATTTAGAATATGTTCATTTTAGAAGAGTATATATGAATATTTACCAATTTATAAACCGAAGTGGCTAAATAGCTCTGTTGTTCCTTTCCTCACCACCTTTTATGCCTAGTTCTCTTTTATTAAAGAGAAAATATGTGCCACATCAGAAAATGACAGAGCAAATCTGATGGTGGGCCTTGGAGGGTAGTAGGGGTGCGTAACGTGGTCCAGTTAGGTTGTTGGTCAAACATGGGTTACCCTGTTCTGAAGGATTTAACTTTGAATTTTGACTGTAGAGATGATATTAAAGGTTCTTTACGGATGATTTCTATTTTTGTTGCCCCACGTGGTTAAAGCGTTTTTATTTTATATTATGATTGTCTTTCACATTGATTTTAAAAAATATTTTTAATTTTATAATATTTATAAAATTTTATTTTTAAAATATTAGAAAGAATAAAAACACTTATTAAAATTACTATCAAACATATTTAAAAAAAATTCTAAAAGAGATTATCATTTAGTATTTGAATATAAATATAAAATATATTTTAATAATATCTTATTATATTTCAAAAAAATGATTTTTATAAATGATTACCATTGTGTAGACCCCATTTGGGGCTCACTTTTTGGCAGCCTATGTTTGCCAAGTGTCACAATCTCATAAGGCCACGTGTCGTTTCCTGGCTGGTTGCTGAAGAATCAAGTAGTGGAATTGAAGAGTGAATGAGGGAGAGACACGTATGGGGAGCATATTCTGCAGGAGGAGCGGATTCGGTTACCTGTAGCAGGCCAGCTGCAAGAGTGAGGTTGCTTTTTGGGACGTGTTTGTTGAGAGATATTGCAGGGTTCAGGGGGTTTTCAGAGGGTAGGGAGGCAAGGGAAGCAGGAGGCTTTTGCTGAATGAGGAGGTTTTTCTGAGGGTTTGGAGTATCAGGCTGGTTACGGAGGGCGAAACCAGAGAGAAGGAACTGAGAGTTGCAGCCTAAAAACGCCCAGCTGAGGGAGTGATTTTCAGGTTTGGTTACCATGATTTTCACGTATATTTTCATTCTTCATGCTTTTTTGTTATCTCTTTTGTTGATGCTAAGATGATATTTGTTGCTTGGGAGTGAGTATGTTCATATTTTGTTAATGGGTTTTTGCTGAAGTTTAGTTTGCCCTGTTCTGATTTCCGCATGAGATGTTTTGGTACCTCTGTTTTACCTTTTATTTGATGCTCATTTGATCTCATCCACCCTACACCTTAGTTCATGGATCGATAGATGAAATCAGGCTTATATGGGCTCATTTGGTTCCCATTATTTTGTGCCCTGTTTGCTGTCTTCCTCTGTTCTTGGTGCTCTGCCGTGGCGAGTACCAGATTTCTCATCTCTACCTGAAAGGGTAAGGCGCTGCCGGAGGAAATCTGGTCTAGGGTTTGCTTCTGAGGAAACTCTACATCAGTTTTGCTGAGAAATACCTGGACAAAGAATACATATAAGGTTGTTTGGATAGTTTAAGTTGAAGAAGTTGTTGACACTACAGGTTCTGCCTTAGATGGATCAGTGGTAGTATTGGGTGCTTAACTCTCATTCTCTGGGCGTCTCGTGTCCATCACAGAATAGAGAGTTTCATCTCTAGAACTGGAACTGGGTCTCAGAGATGATAACAAGCAGTGAAACTCACGTTTGATCTAAAGAACGAAGCAAAATAGTTGAAATGTTCTAGTATAAATTTGATTCTGGGAAATTCTGAACTGGGATTGATGTTATTTCCTTGCCTGTGGAACAATGTTTTCAGAACCGGACCGGTGATCGAACCGGAAAAGTTACCGGTTCACAGTTCACTGGTCGGACCGACGGTCGAACCGCGGTCGAACCGGTGACGTCATAAATATAATATATATATATATTATTAAAATTAAAAATAATTATAAAAATTTTAAAATATATATGAATAAATTAAAATCAATAATATTTATCAAATTAAATTATATTAATATTTTTAATTTTATTAAATGATATATGTAAAATATTTAAATGTGAATATATTAAAAATAAAAATTTAAACTAATTTTATAATTTTTAAAAATATTATATTATTTTTATTTAATAATATAAAAAAATTTAAAATCCAATATATATTATTTTGTTTGGCATGTTACATAGCTGAAGGGTGTAGCCGAGTGGTGTCCTATGATAGCCATAGAATTTGGGGTCCAATCGTCCAAGTTCAAATCCTCCTGGAGGGATTTGTTATTTTTTTTTCATTCATTAGGTTGGTTAGCAATCCCACATCGGATTGTAAGAGGAATGAGGGTGCAAAGGATAGCAATCCTCTTGGAGGGCTAAGGTATTCCCTCATCTTGTGGTTGGGCTCAAGAAGCGGCCCACAATGTGGGTGGGTGAGGTGTGGGCTTTGTCATTATTAGACAAGGCCCAGCATAGTTTTGCCAACCCAAAGTATTTTAACTTATATACAAGGGAGCCTTGTTTAAATTTTTTACTATTCGGTTCGATTGGAACCGTCCGGTTTCACCGGGTCACCGGTCCGACCGCCGGTTTAGGCGGTTTGTTACCGGTTTTATCTTCAAACGGTTTGATAGGGCGAATCGAACCGGAGACGTGACCGGTCGACGGTTGAACCTGTTGGACCGGCCGATCCGGTCCGGTTTTTAAAACATTGCTGTGGAGCCTATTCGCTGCCCTCCGATCTAATCTCTGTTTCGCTGGCGTTATTTCAAGTGGTCAGTGCTTTATTGAGAGACCTAGTATGGATTACCAGTATAATATTGCATGGCCCACTTCAAATACATTGCACGTCCAAGGCTTGACAGTTGGCAGCAGGCTCATTTCTTCTCCGATCGAGTAGAAATACACACTAATTCCATTGGTAAAGACACTTGAAACAGTGAGCAGCTCAATATGGTGATGGCAGTCCTCAAGGCGTACTGTAGAAGAATATTCTACCAAGTGCAACATTTTCTTAAGGGATTTGAGGCTTTGATTTTGGAGGTCACGAAACCGATATTGCTGAGCGAGAGCTAACAGTTGGAGATTTTGAGATGCAGCAGATGAAAAATAATAAGAAGGTTATCTGTGTTAATGCAAATGAAGTTTCCATCACTATTGATAGAGAGGCAACATGCAAAGCACCTATGGCAGCAGCGGAAGCAGCCAACCTCGCAGCCCAAGTCTTCATCATGTGCCACCCTGTCAGATCAGAAATAGTTATTATTTCTCATTCTGGACCACCACTTCCTCACATTTAACACCTGTACACCCATTCCGTTTTACCACTGTCTTCTGATACCCACCAATCATATCCCCTATCTTCCATATCCATTAACATGTTCACTGTGTTCAGTTCATTCCACATTTCGATACCCACTAACTCACTCATTTCATACTCCCCATACTTACACCGTACTCATCTTCATTAACCTAACCCATTTCTCATACCCACCAGCGGCATTACACTTAGTGATGCTGTTGATTGATTCATTCAAAACTTGAAGCCATGGCTGCTAGGGGAAGTACGGTTTCAAACCTTCAACCTCACATGCAAAGAATATTCAAACCTAGACCTTGGCAAAATCCTGCACTTCATTCCCGCCACCCTTTGAGTCACCCTAGTTTCACATTTGGTGCGCCAAACCTCCATCACAGTTGTAGAGACCCTTCAAGCCATTGAAAATGACCAAGTGAATAAAGAAGGTTGGCATTACTGGGAAATATGACACTCATTATGGAGATAGTTGGCATAATCAGATTGAGAAGATGAAAGTCAGTCGACGTAGCAAATGTTTATGTGAATTTTGAGGAAAGTATGCAGTGAAGATAAAAACTGTAGGGATTTGGGACTGTAAGGTTTGTGGCAAAGTAAAAGCAAGCAAAGCTGTCTTCGAACGACGCCGCCAGCGGCGAAACGCCTCCGCCATCACCGGAATCTTGAGGAACTTGCTTCTCAGAACAAACTGGTGCAGCCACCAACAGTTTAAGAGACGCACTTAATTTGTCTCCTAGAGATATTGGCAATCATAACAGCAGGTATTTGCATGGGCTTTCAGAGGGCCCAATGACCAACAACCAGCTGGATCAATGAGGCTCTATCTAACCTCATCTCCAGTAGGCCTTCCAGAGTTCTGGCTTTGAGCATCCAAACTCTGATCATCCACACCAACTTCAGTCATCACAGCTGAGCCCTAGTCCCTCAGATAGCAGCTAACACATAGTTTTTGCACAGACAAGTACATTCTTGAAGGAGCTCATGCCACCTAACATCATTCTTGTGCATGGAGCCATTGAGGTTTGTGCCCTGCTAAGACCAACTGTTGACATCTCGGTGCCTGCAGATGCAGTTTTCGTTCGCCCATCATTGTGCTAGTCTAGCAACTAAATTCCGGAGATGGTTAGCTTGCTTGGGGATTTGGACTTGCTTGGAATTCTTATTGAAACAGAAAAGCATGGCAACCCTACCTCTTCTTACTGTTTCTGCTATCGCCCAGAAGCTGTGGTTTGCTAGATTCTCAAGGGGGTATACAAGAGATGCACAGGAAAACATCTTTGGTTCTCGAGGATGCAGTCAGGGATATTTACACTGTTGTAGCTTTCCATGCTGGCAACAAGGAAATGAGGCTTTATAGACGGCAACGGAGGAAAACATTCAAGCAGAGCTTCTTTCATGGAATGGCTTTCCTAATTCCTACTGTTGATGTGTCAGTGGTAGACCTCACTATCAGGCTGGAGAAAGCCGCCACCTATGAGCAAGTTAAAGTTGCTCTTAATCTGAGTTATGTTCCAGTAGGAGAGTCACGAAGCCAAAGGCACAATCACCCAAGGAATTATCTCACTCACAGAACAATGTGATCAACTTTGGCTTGGTTGTCAAAGAGAGATAATCATGAAGCAGAGTATTGGCTAAATTATGGGTGATGATTCATGGAAGTCCGGAATTAATATTCCTGGACAAGCTTTTGCTCCCCCGTGTGAAAATTCAGAGACCGTCAGGGAATTGGAGCCTCTGCAGGCGCTGAAATTACTCCATCTGATGGAATCCAGGCTGCTCATGAAGAATTATATCTTCATATATCAGCCGAGACATTTGAGAAGGTTGATGCTGTAGTCGAGCTGATTGAATTGCTAGTCACTCCAGTTTCAGGAAATCCAGTTGTTGTTTCCACCACACCAACTTCAGTTTCTGGGGCTAATGTGAATGTTCATAATCAAAGTCGTAAGTGGTTTGATGGGATTGATTGGAAGAGGATGGCAGATTCTGAGGAAGCACCCAGTTAAACCTCATTGGCAAAGGCTTTGCATGCCCACCATTAAGCCACGTTCCTTTCTTTTTGTTTATTTATTTATTTTTTTTATTTCTTCATCTTTTATTTTTTAAAATAGATTCCTAAACTCTAGTTTGCAATAATTTTTCAAATTCCTTTTTTCAAATAATTTCGTCTCTTTAATTTTTCATCCTTAGTTTTTTTTTCGTTTAGGTTCCAAAAATCCGTTTTTCAATAAAATTTGGCCGCCATTTTCTTTTCGGCGAGCCAATTTCGAATTTTTCATGATTTTAAAACGTTTTAAAATAAACATGAATTTAAATTCTGTAATTCCGAATAATGGAATTTATGGAATTAATTCATGCAAAAATAAACGGCTTTGGTGGGGGCCCTACATCAAAGAATTTTCTTTAAAATAAAAATCAATTTGAATGAATTGTGACATGTGATGACTTTTGTGCTCGATTTAGTGACATGTGAGCTATGTTTATACTCTTTATTGTACACTGACCCAATTTTTTGTGATAGCACATTGATCATTTGATGCTAAGGTACGCCCCGTTCTCACTTTGATCATTCTTCATTGAGTGTTCTGATTTTCATACGTGCATAATCATTCTAGGTATTCTCTGATTTACACATCAATTGCCACGTCAGCTTCATTTTATTAGTAGAGACCCGTTTTTAGGGACTTAGAGAGGTGCTACGGTCTTTACCGTACCTTCCTGATAAGTAACTTGACCCCCGAACCCGATCCGATTTTTCACAGATCGCCTTTTCTAAAATAAGGAGTCACACTTAGAGTTTTTCTTTCTTATTTTGTTTACCGTTTAAAAATAAAACAAAAATAAGTGGTGACTCCAAATCATTTTCTTAATCAATAAAAATCATTTTTCAAATTAAATAAAAATCGAGCTCGTCATCGAGTGGAAAACGCATGAGCCGAAATGCGGGGTCCACACATTGCCATGGAATTATATAAATATTTGTTAAATTTTTTAAAAGTTTACAAATACATAATTTATGTTAGAGAAAGTATTAGTCTTCCCAAGATCACTTCCAAACAAATCGAGCTTTGAAAAAATATTCTATTTTAAAAAATATATATTCTTAGTATAAAAAAACAACTCTTTTATGTTTAGAAAAATTTAGAAAATATTATTGAAAAGTCTATTCTCTTTAAAAATATTTTATATGATATTTTTTTAATAAAGGTTTTAATTAAAAACACTTCAATTAATTACATTCCAAGTGATGTCAAACATGGGTTACTTTTGAATTTAACATAGTATCCCCTCCCCAAAAGTCAACTATCAATAAAAGCCGATCATTGCAAGCATATTTATAACCACGTGTAGATTTTAAAATTTCAATTTATTTTACAATGGACATTAAAATAACATTTTAAGGAGATAATATAATAGTAAATATTGTCAATATTAGCATTAGCAATCAAGACAGAAAACTCAAACATCCATTTTTTCGGGTTAAAAATGAATAAAATTAAGGTACAATAGAAGACTAAGATATGGGCCATATGGCTCAAGGCTAACTTGCTATTGGCTAAGGTGGTGGAAGATAGGTACGACATACACATAGATATTGTTAAAAAAATTGTGGAGTCACATATATTAATAATTGTTTATGATTAAGCTATTTATATATATTCAATTTATATTTATTAAGTATGGGTCACCTTGTGTGTAGAACCCAAGTCACATGATCTTACATGATGGGCCTAAGACACATGTGACCCAACAGCCCAATAGGTATGGTCCCTAAGGCATAGAGGAAGTTAATAAAAAGGAAAAGGAAACTGAAGTTTGGTGTCTTTTAGTTTTCTAAAATACTAAAAACGTCTACTCTCTTGCCTCCCATCACAAGAGAGAAAATAGAAAGGTGGTTTCCTCTTCTATTGCCTTAGAAGAACCGTATTTCTTCAAGATCAACAATGGATTTAGGTTTGTCTACATTCTCTAATCTAATCGTCATGTTTTCTTTTTTGATTTAACATGAGATTTCTGGTTTTGGGTTGATAAAATATTTGGTAATCTTTAAAAATGTTCTTCAACGAGTGGTATCCACACATGTTGAATCATTCAGAAATGCATGTTGATTCAAAGTTATATGAATTTTCTCCCATATGGCATATTAGGGCAAGAAATTTCTTGATAGAATCTAGGAATTTTTCTGGGTTGGGTTCATTTTCTGAATTTAAAAAAAATAAAAATAAAAATAAAATTTAATCAACTAGTAGAGAAAGCCAAAGCACGACTAAAACGGTTGGAATTGGCCTATGGTTTGGAGGACTTGTTTTTTAAGGCATAAAGTTTAAATAATAATTGTTACCACTTCTTTTGTGTTTCAACTTTTGGAATTGGATTGGAACTTTTCCAAATCTGCCAACGTGCAACATTTGTAAGGCTATATTGCTTTGGTTTTATTGTCAATATTTATGAACTAATTTTGTAAAAGAGTATCAATTACAAGTTGATATTTTTGTTCAAAAATTAAATATTAATGTTTGTGCTATGTATCTTGTTATGGGTCCACATATATATATATATATGTTAAATTTTTTATTTATTCATACACGTATGATTGTTATGGAATTACTTTTGCTACTATTTTCTCATTACTTCTACCATAGTGTTTTTTTCCTCTCATTACTTCTACTACTGTTTTTCCGCTGGTTACTTCTGCCACTGTTTTATTTTCTTGGTTTTGCAGTGCGAAGAATGTAAGCTCGAGGGGTCTATTACCTAGTTCCAGGACATGGGCATCATCTGGAACAAAATCACTGATGTGCCATTAATGCTATTTGACTGCGGTGAAATAATCCCAGTGCAGTATTACTTCGAGAGGGGATGGTCTGCGATCATCGTATACCCTATCTATACCTATATCTTATATCATTTGTATCGTTTTTTATGTGAGTTGAAGTTTATGGTTTTTCGGTTTTTTCAGACATCTGGCAGGAGAATTAATAATATTGATCTTACATGCCAAGGCTACGAAGATGAAATTGATGGGGAGCGTATTTCAATCACGGTGGAAGCCAAGTTCTTGCCCTACAGTGGAAGATAGAAATGCGAGCAGCAGTATTAGTGTAGCAGTTTGGGTTCCGTTTGAATGGATTTTATAATTTCTGATCCATTATCTATCTTATTGTTATTTCTGTTTCATTTGAATTATATTTCCTTTCAATTATATCCTTTTGTCAAGTAATCTTCATAACTGTTATCATTATCTTCATTAACAAACCAAGTGAGACTGAGAGTGAGAGAGGAATTAAAGTGTCGCTTCAGCACAGTCATTCTCTCCTCCACGTTCTCTCATCGCCACCCACACCTTCATCGCCGGAGATAGCCCCGCCGTGATCTCCCTTTCCCTCCAGTGCACCTTCACCCATCGCCGCCCTTCCTTTCTCTCATGCCGACACTGCCACCCTTTCCACCATGCCTACATCGCACCTGTTCCCATGATACTCGGGCGCATTGGACTCATTCATTATTGATATTGGGCTTCCATTATTGATATTTGGGTTTGTTGATATTTCTTTTGGGCCTTTGCTTGAAGCTTTGTTTGTGGGTTGCAGCGATTTTATTTTCATTTGGGCCTTATGGCTTTGTTTTACATGTAAATTCATTATTACCGTGTGGTTTTTGTTTGTATACATTTATTTAATTTGACTAATTATTGTGTAAATTTGACTAATTATTCTTTAAATACATTATTATTATTATTATTATTATTATTATTATTATTATTTTGACTTATTTTATTATTTTTAAGCAAAATGGTGAAATTCTCTCTCTCTTTTTTTTTTTTTTAATAAGAATCAAATTTGAATAATTTTTTCAAAAAATAAAATTATAAAAATCATTCATTTTCTAAAAAAATGAATAAAAGACATTTTGTTACCAAAGTTAATAGAAATTTGAAAATATATATATAAAAGAAAAAAATAGGATAAAAACTAAAAAATAATAATTAAAAGATTTAAATTTAATAAAATATTTGTATATGTTACTCGAAACTCAATCTTTTATAAAAAGATTAAATAATTTTAAATTGCATGAATTTTTAATTAATTTTAATTATATTTGAATTTTTTTTACAAGTTTATAATAAATTTAAATAGAAAAAAATAGTTTTTTAAATATTTTTCCTTGGCATTTTTCTTAACACAAAACATACTATTAAAAATTACAAAATTGTAAAATTATCGTTTTATATAGATAAATAATTTTTTATTTTGTAAAAAATCAAAATTTGTTTGAATATATTCTAACTTTTTTTAAAAGTAATTTTCAATTATTTTTAAGAATAAAATTTTATTTAGGAACCGAAATATAAAAACAACATTCTTGGAGCATACATACCAATTGCTACTTTGGAATTGTGATAAAATTATTTTAGTAAATTACAAATTTTGATTCAATGTTTATAAAGAGGAAAGAGTAACTATTAATGTCGGAAAATGTTCAAGCACGTTTGTTGACTTATATTAAAATTATTATTATTATTATTTAAAAGAATGATAATATTTTAAACTATTAATAAGGAATAATTTTTTTTTACAGAAATTATGCATTTATGAACTTTGAAATTTATTTTAAATTTTTTTTTTTTTAAATATTTGTTCATGTAATGAGTTTCGGTGTATTCGGTGTATCTATATTTACAAAAGTTTTAATTTTCATATATATTATTTATATTTAAGGGAAAAAAAACACATGAACCATTGGTTTATTCCCACACAGAGACCATATGAGATATCAATAATTGACTATTAAAGCAAAAACAAGTGAACAATTAGTTTATTTCCACACAATCCACATGAGAGAATCAAGAATTAACGGTCAAGACAACAAGTGGTTTGGAAATTATTTATCCCATCCTCAATCTTCATCTAAGTAACATGTCATTACACGAGTTTGTTTTTACATTGAATTTTGACCAATGGATCTCAAGCAACTGCATATGTATTCACATATAAAAGCTATAGAAAAAAAATCGAATTCTCAAATTCAGCACTAGCCCATAATATTTTAATTTGAAAATTAAAAAGTTATTTTGCATTATTTTATGTAACTACATAATAACCTATCTTTTATATTCAAGTTCTTAAATAAGATTTTGTTGTTAAAAATATTTAAGAATAATTTTTAAAATTATTTTTTAAGGATTATTTTCAAAAATATTATCAAACTAATTTTTATCTAAGTATTTTAAAAAATAAACATTTTATAATAGTTTTTTTTGTACATTTTCATCAAAATATAAGAGTTTGTTTTCTCGTGTGATTTAAAAACAACTTTCTAATTTTAAAAACAGAAAACTAATTTTAATTTTTTTTTAACTTTGTTTGACCGTTATTCTCTAAAAACAATTTTTAAAAATAAAAAATAAAGTGAAATAGATAATAATTTTTAAAGAACAAGTAAGAGTCGTTTTCATCTGTTTTTGGAAATAAAATGAAAACATGAACCCATTTAATCATATTTTTAAAAACCGTTTTTTAAGTTAAAGAATAAAAAACTGTTTTCAAAAACAAATTTCAAAAAACATGGCCAAATGGACCATAGGTTTTAGATATTTTTTTAAAAGATTCATTTAAAAAGATTAACAAAATAGAAATTAAGGTTGATAGTATTTTGAAAAATTTTTAATGACACTAAAAATGTAACTTATTTATTTCTTTTGCTATGAAATTGATCATCTTAGTAATATATATATATATATATATATATATATGGAATAAATAGTTCAATAATATAATAACTTTTTGGTAAACATATTATTAAAAATAGTTTTATATCACTTTCACGTGATTTTTTTTATTTCTTATTTTTTTTGCTATTTTTTGGTATCCTTTTAAAAAAAAGGCAAAAAATATTCTCCTTGCACATTCCACTTCTGTGAAATGACACCGTTTCGAAAGGTGTAAGCTTGCCATCTGCAAAAAATTCTGAGAAAAAAAGAAAAAAAGAAAAGAAACAATCAATTAGTATAAGAATCTTCAAGAAATTACCAATTTCAAAAATTATAATGTAAATAAGCAACAAATAAAATTTCATAAACGCATAGCAAGTGGTTATAGCAACAGAAAAACCAAAGCTTACAGCAGCAAACTCAGTGGAAGCATGCACCCCCACTGCTTGCACTCGTAGAACATTACCAGCCTCTAATGTACACTTCTACTTATTATAATTAACCACGTCAACTATCTATAAGATACCTAATGCTTCCCTCTGGTAATCCATCAATCACTTCCATAGGCCAGCTAACTAACTTTAAGCATAGCTACATAGTCGATCGGATGTTCTTGATTTCCATGGAATATATCCATAAAGTGATTCATTATCTTCGCAAAAATCTACTGAGTTAATGTTACAAATAAAAGGAAGAAATTTCTCTATTTTAACTTGGAATTTGGCTTCTCTTAACACTATTGATGCAGTTTGCTATTCTTCCTTTTTCGTAAATTTTCCTGAAGGAACACCTATCCTAAGGATAATAGTATTGCTTTGACTTTGATAGCCTTGAGGAGACCAATGCATTCAATCCCCTCCTTAACCCGTCCTCTGCAAGTATTCCTTCCAAAATAAGCATAATATAAACAGATAAAATATATGTATACATACATATACGGTTCAATCTGCCTGTAAACTGACCATGCCAACCTTGTTTGGCCATCATTCTGACAGAAATTTGAACATATCCAGTTAAAATTTTCGAGTCGGCTTCAACTATCCAACCCATGCAAGTGGATGGACTCTTATCCACATCTTCATTACTCTCCAACATTACATTCTAGACATAACAAAAATACTCATACAGTAATTCGTAAACTCAGAATTCCAATTTCCAAAAGTTCTTCCACTTCTCAATTGCCAGGTGGCTCCCTATTATGCCTTCTCCTATCAGTTGAATCAATCAATCCCTCCATGAGAAACTAGAATTTAGCACATACCCTTCAGCCTTCAAATGATTAACCAGAATTTCATAGGCGCCATAGATCTCCTTAGATTTCATATGAGTTGCATCTTCAACTACAAATCTGTGAACAGCACCATCAACTTCAACCCAACTACAACCAAAAGGCCTTTTGATCATTTTCTCTTTTACCTGTCTCCTCATCCTTTCACCTTCCTGCAGAAGCATAAATGTTCAACAATAGAATGCATAAACCCAGATTGGGATCCTCCAATGTCATTGTTGTTCCACTGATTGTATTAGTTGGTTCAAGATTCCGATGGATGCAGCCAGCACTTAGTAAAGTACCCCAGATTATTGAATCATGTGGAATTATCGGGTTTTAGACCAATTCATATGCTTCTTCGACATGCCCAGCCTGGCCAAGGAGATCTACCATACAAGCACAATG
Organism: Vitis riparia; assembly: GCF_004353265.1. NCBI lineage: Eukaryota > Viridiplantae > Streptophyta > Magnoliopsida > Vitales > Vitaceae > Vitis > Vitis riparia. The sequence continues at coordinate 1,670,159 of NC_048439.1, read as the reverse complement.
CTCAAGTTTAGGAGACAATTTATCGGCCATACTAGAAAACTGAACCATTCACTCTTCTACCAATCCTGAGTGGTTACAAGCTGATAAAACTCCAATGAATGTGACATCATTGGGCTGCACACCAGTCCTCTCCATCTGTGAAAAAACCACTAAAGAAAGAGTCACTTCCATCACCATGGCAAGCCAGAACCAGTATCATGGCATTCCACAAGGCTACATCTTTCTCACTCGTCTTGAAAAAAACCAAACAAGCATCATCGATTTTACCACGTTTTGCTTACATATCAACCATAGTAGTGACAAGAATCACATTTAGCTCTAAGCCGTTTAGACTCAGGTACAGATGAACTTCTTTCCCAAGTTACAGTGCCCCTAAGCCAGCACAAGCAGACAACACATTCACCAGTGTGATCTCATTATGTTTCACAGACTGCTTTTGTGAGACAGTATAAATCAATTGCTTCCTCAAAAAGTCCACGCTGCACATATCCAGCAATGATGGCATTCCAAGGAGGCAGCTTCTTACAAAAAACACCATCAAAGATTCTCCAAGCTATCTCCACATCCCCGCACTTAGAATACATGTCAATGAGAGCAGTAACCAAGATTGCATTCAAAGGGATCTTGTCAACATCGATAAAAACCAAAAGGAACCTTCCAACTCCATAATTACAGAGAGTTGAACAGGTATACAGTAGACACACCATTGTTGCTGCATTGAGTTGGACCTCATCAGCCGAAACAAGCATCCGGAAAACAAACTCAACATCTCCACAAAATCCCTTTCTTTCCCATACACATTTATCATTGCAATCCGGCAAACCACATTCCTTCTCATTGGCATTTCTTCAAACAACTCCCGTGCTCCTCAATCTCTCCTTAGTGCACATACCCTAAAATGATCGAATTCCAAGAAACCTCATCTCTAACCTCCATATCAACCCACAAATTCTGAGAAGAATCAAGACAAAAACACTAACAACACATCTCTATTAAAGAATCACACAAACAAATCAGATCCAAAACCCAATCTTAGAACATGGGTATGAATGTGTTCACCTTCAAGCACCGAACTAAGAGTGGAACAAGATTTTAGGACAAAAGGGTATGTAACATTACTCGATTTAGTGCTGTTCTGAAGCATTCAGAGATAGAGAGCCAGGGAATTTTGTGGAGAGCCTTGGAGGATGTCGGCTCTGATAAAGGAGTTCCAAGAGAAATCAGTGGGAGAAGGGGTTTGATCAAGGATGAAACGAGCATAATCGATTGAATTGAGGTCGATAAGCTATGAAATGCGGCGAGTTTGAATTGAGAGGCCATGGGTGACGATGGGTGACGGAGGTGGTGGTTCGGATGAGGGAGGTAACGGAAGTTTAAAAAATAACCGCTTTTAACACATTCGAAACGGTGTCGTTTCACGGAAGTGGAACGTGATAGTAAGGAGGATTTTTTTGCCTTTTTTTATAACTAAAAAGTTCTAAAAAGACTTTAAATTTATGACTAAAAAGTCAAGTATTTATTGGAAAATAGAAAAATATGATTTTTTTTTCCTTTAATTTTAGAAATTTAATAAGGAGAAATTTTTTTATAATCCAATTATGCCATAATATATAGAAGAGAAAGAGTGTATAGAAACAAATTTAGTATTAAAAGGATACCAAAAAATAGTAAAAATAAAATAAAAAATAAAAAATAAACTATGTGAAAGTGATATAAAACTATTTTTAATAATACATTTACCAAAAAGTTATTATATATATATATATATATATATATATATATATATATATATATATATATTACTAAGATTATCAATTTCATAGCTAAAGAAATAAATAAATTACATTTTTAGTGTCATTAAAAAATTTTCAAAATACTATCAACCTTAATTTCTATTTTTTTTTAGCTTTACCTTAAAAATAAAATTAAAGGAAAAATCGTATTTGATTTCTATTTCTTTTAATCTTTTAAATGAATCTTTTTAAAAGAATATCTAAAACTTATGGTCCATTTGACCATGTTTTTTGAAATTTGTTTTTGAAAACAAATTTTTATTCTTTAACTTAAAAAATGGTTTTTAAAAATAAGTTTTAAAAAATATGATTAAACAAGTTCATATTTTTCTTTTATTTCTAAAAACAGATGAAAACAACTCTTACTTGTTCTCTAAAAATTATTATCTATTTCACTTTATTTTTAAAAATTGTTTTCAGAGAACAACGGTCAAACAAAGTTAAAAAATTTTAAAAATAGTTTTATGTTTTTAAAAATAGAAAATTGTTTTTAAATTACACGAGAAAAAAAACTCTTATATTTTGATGAAAATATACAAAAACAACTATTATAAAATGTTTATTTTTTAAAATACCTAGATAAAAATTAGTTTGATAATATTTTTGAAAATAATCCTTAAAAAATAATTTTAAAAATTATTCTTAAATATTTTTAACAACAAAATCTTATTTAAGAACTTGAATATAAAAGATAGTTTATTATGCAGTTACATATAATAATGCAAAATAACTTTTTAATTTTCAAATTAAAATATTATGGGCTAGTGCTGAATTTGAGAATTGGATTTATTTATTTTTCTATACCTTTTATATGTAAATACATAGGCAGTTGTTTGAGATCCATTGGTCAAAATTCAGTGTAAAAACAAGGTCATGTGTAATGACATGTTACTTAGATGAAGATTGAAGATGGGATAAATAATTTCCAAACCACTTGTTGCCTTGACAGTTAATTCTTGATTCTCTCATGTGGACTATGTGGAAATAAATTAATTGTTCACTTGTTTTTGCTTTAACAGTCAATTCTTGATCTCTCATTCTCTGTGTGGGAATAAACCTATGATTCATGTGTTTTTTTTCCATAAATATAAATAATATATATAAAAATTAAAACTTTTGTAAATATGATACACCCAATACACCAAAACTCATTACATGAATAAAGAATTTTTTTAAAAAAAAATTAAAATAAATTATTTTTAAAAATAAATTTCAAAGTTTGTAAATGCATAATTTCCATAACAAAAAACAAAACAAAAAAAGGTTGCTAGTCTTCCCAAAATCACTTCTAGACTTATAGATTTAAAATTTTTTTTCTTCTGTACAAATACAAAATTTGTTTGGCAATGTTTTCGAAAATACCGGTCCAGTTCACATTTTTAAACCGTTTACCTATTCAACGAGTTGTCCACTCCTCCTCCGTTGACCAATGGCCTCCTATGGCCTTCCCAGTCCAGTTCGTCCTATTAAACCGTTTACCTATCGAACGAGTTGCCCACTCCTCCTCCACTGACCGGTGGCCTCCTATGGCCTTTCCAGTCCGATTCGTTCTTTTAAACCATTTTACCTATCGAACGAGTAGCCCACTTCTCACCATTCTCTATGTTGAGAAAGGTAACCCAATTCTGGGCATGGCTATGCAATAGCAAGCCCAGCACCACAAGGCCCAATAGCCAGTTGCCTGCTTTGAGGCAAATGAGGCTTTTAAAGCCCTTGTAGCCCTTGTTATCCCTTGTGTTTCCGACATAGGATCATAATGATGGATTAAAAGTAAAATGAGATTTAAAACAACAACAGATAACATGGTGACACCACTCTACTATACTTCCATTAGTGTTAAGATTGATAAAAAATGAATTCTATATGTTATTTCAACAAATAATATATATATACACTTCCATTTTCAATATGTTTTCATATTTAATATAAAAGACGAAGAAATAAATATTACTATTATTTAACTATATATATTTTTATTTTGTAAAAATTATTTTAAATTTTAATAAAATATAAATTATATATTTATGATCTCATCAATCCAACCGTTGAATCAGTATATTTTCCAGTTTAATAATCGATCCAATTTTTTAAACATTGTAAATAACTATAATATTTTTAAATTTTAAATAAAATTTAATTTATTTAAAAATGGACATTATATAATAGCATTAACAATAAAAACACAAATCTCATATGGTAAAATTTTAAAATTATTAAAAGGTGGGTGATAATTATTAATAGTAATACAAAAAATAAATAATACAATTGGAGCTTCTATGCCTAATTTGATTTCCCTTTTCCCTTTTTTTTCTTTTTATCTAAAACTCCTAGTGAAATTAGGGAAAAGGGAGGTCAAGATTAAATTTTAAAAAGTTTAAATTTAATATCTTATTTCTCTTATTTTAACTTTTTATATAAAAATTTAAATAATTTCAAAATATAAAAAAATAATAATTAATTTTAATTACATTTGTTTCTCGTTACTATTTTGATCATAAAATTAAATATGAGAATAAAAAAAATTTATTATTTTTTTTCTTTCCTTGAACCAAACATATTATTAAAAATTATAAATTTGAAAAATTATTACTTTATATAGACTTAGAATTTTTTTCTTTTGTACAAATTCAAATTTTGTTTGAAAAAAATTCTCAAAAACAATTTTTTTAAAAAACATAAAAACAATTCTGAATTATTTTCAAAAACCAAATTTTGTTTAGAAATTCAAATATAAAAATGAAAGCTTTTTTTTTTTTTTTTTTTTTTTGGCGTGTAATTTATGTTTAAAAAATAATTTTTATTTTAAAAAATAGTTACCATACCAAGTATCAACTTTAGAATTTTGACAAAGTTATTTTAGTAAATTACTAATTTTGATTTGATGTTTTTAAAGAGGAAAGAGTAACTGTAAATATGCTAAATATGCTAAAAAAGGAAGTGGATCTTAAAACACATTTGTACTTGATTATTAAAATTATTATTAGTTTTTCAAAAAGAATGATAACATGTTAAAATATTAATAAGGAATCATCATGTTTTAAATTTTCAAATACATTTCAATTTATTTTAAAATTTTAAAGGTAGAAGATAATTGAGGTCTATAAGGAATACAACTGAGATTTGCTTCCTTTTTTTTTTTTTTTACACACCTAGTGGAATTAGGAATAGTGATTTCTATAAAAACAACACTAACCAAACATAACTCAGTTGAATTTTTTTTTAAGCAAAATGGTGAAATTTTGTGTTTTTTAAATAAGAATCAAATTTGAATATTTTTTAAAAATTCAACAGCCGTACAATAGTTATAGTTAAAGTAACTTTCCAGTTCAGGGATTAGATCAAACAGCCGTAATATTTTCGGATTATAAAATCGCACATTATTTGGAAGGTAGGAGATAATTAAGGTAGGGTAGGTATACAACTGAGATTGATTTCCTATTCTTTTTCTTTTTGTAATTTCTATTTTTCATCCCAACTGCACTTAGGAAAGGGAGTTAACATTGTACGACTGTTTTCTATCTAAGGAACCCTTATGCTCGCCTCACTCCGTTGTACTCTCATGGCAATGGACTATGGAAAATCACTAAAACTTGAGGTAGAGTTTTTTTCAAATCAGGGGGAATTGATGAGGATGAATCTTCAAGATATATATCAAGAAAGGGAATTTGTATTAGTTGTAATTAAAGTAGGATTAATATTACTTGAAATTAAATTATGATTAATATTTGTTGGAATATAATTAGGATTAACTAGTTGAGTTATAATATAATTAGAATTAAAATCATAATAAGTTATTAGAGTTCTAGTAGACTTTGGATTTCTTAGAGAAGCCTATAAATAGGCTAATCAATGTAAATCAAAGGAATGAATTTGATGAATAATATATAGATTTTTTATATATTATTACCTGCAGAGGAGACAATCTTCCATGGGTTTCAGCAATGGCGGAGGAGCAAATTGATCGAATATCGCAACTGCCTGATGACATATTGAGAAGTATCTTGAGTTTACTTCCCACCAGGGACCTTGCTCGAACCAATTTGGTGTCAAAGGCATGGCGAAAGCTATTTGCTTTTTCCTCTCTCCCAGTTTTGATGTTCCAGTCTCCGGATTTTCTCGCTGCACCTCGCAAAGACACTGATGTCTCCTCCTTTATCAATGCCATCGATTCCTACCTAAAACTCCGTCAGAAAGACGCAAGTCTTGAGAAACTCCGGCTCCATGTGCATCTCAATGACGTCAAATCGCTGTTAGACTCGTGGATCGACGCGGCACTTGAGAGGAAGGTGAAGGAGCTGGATCTATATATACTACCCAGGGGAAGGGAGAGAAGAAATCCTTATAGCTTGCCGGCTAAAATTTTTGCTGCCACAACAATTACTGTTCTCAGTTTACAGCGTGTCATAATGGAAATCTATGGTGATATAGATCTTCCGGCGCTACGAAAGTTGCATTTAGGAGAAATCCAGTGTGATGAACAACCAATTCAGAAACTGATATCAAGTTGCCCTTTGATCGATTGTTTGCGCATCGAATCTTGCCACGGGTTGCAAAAGCTTCATGTTTCGGGGCTTGCTAATCTACGTAGGCTGGGAGTACTTTGGTGTTATGAATTGAAAAGGATTGAAATCAATGCGCCAAGCCTTCAATATCTCATGTATCAACAAGGAAGACGCCCGTGTGACGTTGTCTTGAGGGCCTCTGAATTTCTCAGAGAGTTAACATTTTGGGACTCAACCATAACAGGGGATTTGTTCCAAAATCTTGTCTCTCGACTTCCGAGTCTTGAGGGATTGGGGATAAGGTGCACTAAATTGCAAAGGATTGAGATTTCGGATCATCAGCTCAAGCGATTAGACCTAAGTCTAACTGAAAAGCAGAGCAAGGCGAAACTCAAGATTGATACCCCAAATCTCCAGTCATTCAAGTATGATGGCCATAGAATGCCTTTAGCCTCTCTCATATCATCTATGAACACTTCTTCTCTACAGGAAGCTCAGATTCATTTTCTCGGCTCTGATAATTATAGCCATCTCTTCATCCCTCAATTGAAAGAATTTTTTGAAAAATTGAAGCATTGTCAAGTTATAAAACTACTCATAAAATCCAAACGGGTAAATTACCCTTCATCTCATCTCTCTCTCTTTTCTGTCAAAAATGTTTGTTATGAATCACTGCTTATTTCGGTTTGCTTGATTGAAGGAGCTCATTCTTCCCAGAAAGCTGAGGCCAATTTTATCTCCCCCTGTTTATGATATCAAGCATCTAAACATAACAGTAAGTCACTGCTGTAGAAACCACCGGTACATCATAGATCGCTTGCTTTGGATGTGTCACCCTCAAACTTTATCCATTTCATCAGGGACCAACCCCAAGTTTGTAAAGGTAATAACTTTTCTTCCTTAATGTTAATTTAAGTTTGGCTTTATTTGAATTAATTCATGTAGGAAGTTAAATAATCTTTTTAAGGGTTGTGAAAATTATATCATTAGAAACTTTTATTTAGCTTAAGACAGAGCTTTTGATTTCTTAGAAATCGATCCAAACAAGGGCCTTAGTCTAACTATGATGTTAAAATGTGATTACAATGTAGATCTTGTATAACAAGTTCAACAACAAAGAAGAGCACCCCAAGTGTTGCACATCTTGTCCCATCAAATGTTGGAGGCATTATTTGGAAGATGTTCAAATTGATGGTGATGAAAGCAGATTGGAAATTGACAGAATTATTGCGATGCCAAAGCCATCTATGTATACGCATAGTGATGTTAGGTTTAGATTAAAATGGAGATCTCAACTACTATAGAATATTAGACTTCTTTACGCTCTTTATACAAATTGATGGGATTTGCATATGACTTGATATGTGGACAGCTCCTTGTGTATGTCCCTGTCATAAGGTTTATAAGCCTTCAAAATGCATGTGGAGGTTAAATTTTTTTACTTTCCATACTTTGTGGGAGCATTAGTTGCAGTCTTTGGCATGTCCTCTTTGATAAAATTTCACCTATCCCCGTATATGGTTGTGCAGAATGCCTCAATACCTGACCATGCTTCAACACTAATTTCTTATTCTTCATTTGGTTTTCGGTTCCTTATAAATCATTTAGTGGTCAAGATTCATTCCAAAATTTTTATAATAATAAAAATGCAAATAATTTAAAGTAACATAATATAATTTTTTTTAACTTATAAAATAATAAGATATATAAATTCTAATATATATGAATTAAATAACTTTGAACAAATAACTTCACATTTAAATATTATACATATTTTATTTAATAAAATGTTTAAATATTAATGCATCTATATCTTAATATGATAATATTAAAAATACAAAAATAAATAAATATTATTAATTTTTAATTTCTTTACATATTTAAAAATTTTATAAATGTTTTAAATTATAATAATATATAAATTATATATTTATGACATCATCGATCTAACCAATAAACTATAAAATGATAACTTTTCCAGTTCATTGATTTGATTGGTCCGATTATGAAAACATTAAAATAATAAATCAAATACTAGAGTAAAAAAAAAAATTATTGTGATATAGACTATCACACAAAGACCACATTAGAGATATGATTATCATATTCAGATGAGAAAAGATATAATTATTATATTGACTAATTGATTAATCAAGAAAGAGGACTATAATACTTTAATTTATTATATAGTTAATAAATCAAATGACAGTAAAGAAAAAAATTATTGTGTTACATACTAACACACAAAGACCATATGAGAGATACGATTATCATATTCAGATAAAAAAAATACGATTATCATATTCATCAAAATATAAGAGTTTGTTTTTTCGTGTTATTTAAAAACAGTTTTTTATTTTTAAAAACATAAAACAATTTTTAAAAATTTTTAACTTTGTTTGACCGTTGTTCTCTGAAAATAATTTTTAAAAATAAAGTAAAATAGATAATAATTTTTAGAGAACAAGCAAGAGTTGTTTTCATATATTTTTATAAATAAAAGGAAAACATGAACCCGTTTAATCATATTTTTTAAAACTTATTTTTAAAAACAGTTTTTTAAGTTAAAGAATAAAAAACTGTTTTCAAAAACAAATTTCAAAAAACATGGTCAAATGGACCATAGGTTTTAGATATTCTTTTTAAAAGATTCATTTAAGAGATTAAAAAAAAAAAAAAACATCAAATATGATTTTTCCTTTAATTTTATTTTTAAGGTAAAGCTAAAAAAATAGAAATTAAGGTTGATAGTATTTTGAAAATTTTTTAATGACACTATAAATGTAACTTGTTTATTTCTTTTGCTATGAAATTGATAATCTTAGTAGAAAATAAATATATGAAATAAATAGTTTAATAATATAATAACTTTTTGGTAAACTTATTATTAAAAATAGTTTCATATCACTTTCAAGTGAATTTTTTTATTTCTTATTTTTTTGCTATTTTTTTGGTATCCTTTTAATATTAAATTTGTTTCTACACACTCTTTCTCTTCTATATATTATGGCATAATTGGATTATAAAAAAATTTCTCCTCATTAAATTTCTAAAATTAAAGAAAAAAATTTATATTTTTCTATTTTCCAAGAAATACTTAGCTTTTTAGTCATAAATTAAAAGTCTTTTTCTTAAAAAGGTTTTTTTTTTAAAAAAAAAAAAAAAGTAAAAAGATCCTCCCTACTGTCACATTCCACTTCTGTGAAACGACACCGTTTCGAATGTGCCAAAAGTTCTCGGCCAGTTGATGTTAAAAGCGGTTATTTTTTAAACTTCCGTTACCTCCCTCCTTTGAACCACTACCTCCGTCACCCATCGTCATCCATGGCCTCTCAATTCAAACCTGCCGCATTTCATAGCTTATCGACCTCAATTCAATCGATTATGCTCGTTTCATCCTTGATCAAACCCTTCTTCCACTGATTTCTCTTGGAACTCCTTTATCAGAGCCGGCACCCTCCAAGGCTCTCCACAAAATTCCTTGGCTCTCTATCTCTGAATGATTAACCGAGTAATGTTACATACCCTTTTGTCCTAAAATCTTGTTCCACCCTTAGTTCAGTGTTTGAAGGTGAACACATTCATAGCCATGTTCTAAGATTGGGTTTTGGATCTGATTTGTTTGTGTGATTCTTTAATATAGATGTGTTGTAAGTGTTTTTGTCTTGATTCTTCTCGTAATTTGTGGGTTGATATGGAGGTTAGAGATGAGGTTTCTTGGAATTCGATCATTTCAGGGTATGTGCACTGAGGGAAGGTTGAGGAGCGCGGGAGTTGTTTGAAGAAATGCCAATGAGAAGGAATGTAGTTTGCCGGACTGCAATGATAAATGTGTATGGGAAAGAAAGGGATTTTGTGGAGATGTAGAGTTTGTTTTCGGGATGCTTGTTTCGACTGATGAGGTCCAGCTCAATGCGGCAACAATGGTGTGTCTACTGTCTGCCTATTCAACTCTCTATAATTATGGAGTTGGAAGGTTCCTTTTGGTTTTTATCGATGTTAATAAGATCCCTTTGAATGCAATCTTGGTTACTGCTCTCATAGACATGTATTCTAAGTGCAGGGATGTGGAGAAAGCTTGGAGAATCTTTGATGGTGTTTCTTGTAAGAAGCTGCCTCCTTGGAATGCCATCATTACTTGAGAGTTTCCTTGTATGATATAGTCTAGGATGTAAAGCCTATTTTTCACTTGCAACTGTCATTTAGTGATCGGGTCTCATTTAAAGAATTACTGGATCCGTAAGGTATATATCTCAAGATATTAGTAGGGAAGACATTTGAGAGAGCTGATTTGGTTGCTTCCACAGCCAATGCCCATGTAGAAGTAACCAAGGAGTTTTGGCAACCCGCTCTCATGTATCATATTAAGAATGTTATTGCATTCAACGACACCAGGGAAAGGTTTATTGTGATTTAGTGGTTGCATTTCACTTGGAAGTTTTCAGCTTTGAGCTGATATCTCTGTTGAACAGATTAGGAGTTGTGTGTGTCAAGGGGTTATATCTTGTTTCTCTCTTCACTTTGGGGAAAGGGGTTTTGGGTAAAGGTTAAAAGCAACTTGGTTGGGTTTCTGCTGTAACATTTTCTGGTGGCCCATCTCTACATTTAGCTTGTGATGTTGTGAGTATTCTGATAAAAATTGTGACGTGTTATGATCTTGGAGAGAGCCCATAAATTGTAGTTGGAAGTGATGATGGTTCACTCATTTTGGTGTCCCTTCTTTTATTGAATATCAATAATAATTTGTTATCACTAATAAGTTGTTATTGCTAATAATTTTTCAGGTTTATTTGTGAGTGATTCTTGTTAAACCCTTACTTAGTATTCAGATATAAATATAAATATAAAAAATATTTTAATAATATTTTTTATAATATGTTATATTGAAAGAAAAGGGATTTTTAAAATTGATCACCTTAGGAGTTATTGTTTAGGAATTATATAAAAAAAATTAATTTTTTTTAAATTAAAAAAAAATATTTTTAAAAGTAAATTTCAAAGTTTACAAATGCATAATTTCCGTAAAAAAAAAAAAAAAAATAACCAAACAAACAAACAAACAAACTTGCTAGTCTTCCCAAAATCACTTCTAAAGCCCTTGTCATCCCTTGTGTTTCCGACGTAGGATTATAATGATCAATTAAAAGTAATATGAGATTTAAAACAGTAACAGGCCATAAACTCAAGGTAAGATGGTCACACCACTCTATTATACCACACCACTCTACTATACTTCCATTGGTGTTAAGATTGATAAAAAATGAATTATATATGTTATTTCAACAAACAATATATATATACACTTCCCTTTTCAATATATTTTTATATTTAATATAAAAGATGAAGAAATAAATATTATTATTATTTAATTATATATATTTTTTATTTGTAAAAATTATTTTAAATTTTAATAAAATAGAAATTATATATTTATGATCTCATCGATCCGATAGTTGAATTGATATTTTTTCCAATTCAATAATCGATCCAATTTTTTAAACATTATAAATAACTATAATATTTTAAATTTTTAAATAAAATTTAATTTATTTAAAAATGGACATTATATAATAGCATAAAAAAAAATAAAAACACAAATCTCATATGGTAAAATTGTAAAATTATTAAAAGGTGGGTGATAATTATTAATAGTAATACAATAAATAAATAATATAATTGGAGCTTCTATGCCTAATTTGATTTCCCTTTTTCCTTCTTTTTTTTTTTTTATCTAAAACTGCTAATGAAATCAGGGAAAGGGGAGGTCATGATTAAATTTAAAAAAAAAATTAATTTAGTATCTTAGTTCTCTTATTTTAACTTTTTATATAAAAATTAAATAATTTAAAAATATAAAAAAAATTAATTAATTTTTAATTACATTTGTTTATTGTTACTATTTTGATCATAAAATTAAAAATGAAAAAAAAATATTTCTTTTTTTTTTTCTTTCCTTAAACCAAACGTACTATTAAAAATTATAAAATTGTAAAATTATTACTTTATATAGACTTAGATTTTTTTTTCTTTTGTACAAATTCAAATTTTGTTTGAAAAAATTCTCAAAAAAAATTTTAAAAAACATAAAAACAATTCTGAATTATTTTCAAAAATGAAATTCTATTTAGAAATTCAAATATAAAAATGAAAGCCTATCCTAGGGGTCGCTTTGCTTTTGTGCCATTGGATTTAAATTTCACGAACCCTAAATTCACGATTTTTGAGCCAGGCTGAAAAACACAACCTTTGCCTGCAAATCATGATCAGATTGTGTATCCTGTGCGCGGGCTAAACAAAAGCTGCATGAGAAACCCTCTCATTTTGCCCTCCTCTCCTCCTATAAATAGAGGAGGGAGAGTAACCTCAATATTCCACCCAACTACAATTCAGAAATTAAAGAAGAAAAATGCCGAGGGTTGTGCTTCTTGCATCAGCTCGTTTGCATAACGTTGCCCTTCTCCAGCCCGAGGGTGGGAGCGATGATGAAGAAATGAACTATTTCTTTAGGGTAAACATTCAATCTTGTTCATCATTTGTTGTTTGCTTTAACATTGATGGTGTTTCTCCTACCTTGCAGCTGAAATGTGAACAATGTGGATGGATTTCTGAGAATGAAGTATGTGTTAACATGGCCGTTCAAGAACATGCCCCCGGGAGCAGCAGGAGAAACAGCCGTGTGAACTTATCTCTGAAGGTGGGTAGTATAAGCGTCATCCTCGATTATTTCTGCTCTCTCTCATTGCTCTGTTTTTGTTTATTTCTTGGTTTGGCAGTGTGAAGGGTGCGAAAGGCAGGGGACAATAACACTAGTCCCCGGATATGGACGCCCGTTGAGGGTAGATGATTGTACAAATGTGCCACTGATGGTTTTTGATTGCAACGGAATTTTCCCGGTGTACTACTCCTTCAACGGCGGATGGTCGGCCGTTACGGTAATGATATATCAATAATCATTTTATACTTCATTATTCATTTGAGCTCAGTTTTTCTGACTTCCTTTTTTTTTCTTCAGAATTCTGGCAGCAGTATTAACCTCAATCTTGTTGGGGGAGATTACAATGCTGTCGTTGATGGAGAGTGCATTGAAATCAAGGAGCTGGAAACCAAGTTTGAACCCTATAACGGGTGACAGTATGCTTAGTTTTTTGTTTAGGCGTTTCCGTTGGTTCAGGTTGTTTTTGTTTCTCCTTTTATGTTTTTCTTTCTGTTTACTTCCCATTTCGGCTCCATTTGTAATCCCTTCAGCATCATCAATATCAAAAGTTTGGTTTCTTACAACAGTTTTTACATAATCAGTATGAAACGTTTGGTTTGGGTGTAGCAGAAGCTCAAGACTCCAATGCAAGAGAGCTACAGTGGACTGTAAAATAAAAACCAAAACGGTAACCCACTAAAAAAATATAAATTTAATTTTAAATGTTTTAAAAAATAAAAATAATGATAACTAATATAATCACCAATCACCCTCATCTGTTGTGTGGGCAAACCAACAATATATAGATATTTTATTCCTGGTATTCCGATGTGGAATCAACCAAAGAGAGAATAAAATACAACATGGGTATTCAATCCCATAACCTTAAGTTAAACTGTCATGATACCACTATTATGTTATTTATTTCTTATGCAAACATTTCCATGTTAGCTAAAAAAAAACTCCTCCCAAAATTTTTATAATAATAAAAATGCAAATAATTTAAAGTAAAATAATATAATTTTTTTTAAACTCATAAAATAGTAAGATATATAACTTTGAAATATATATATATATATATATATATATATATATATATATATGAATTAAATAACTTTCAACAAATAACTTCACATTTGAATATTATATATATATTATTTAATAAAATGTTAAAATATTAATGTATCTATATCTTGATATGATAATATTAAAAATACAAAAAAAAAAATTATTAATTTTAAATTTCTTCACGTACTTAAAATATTTAATAAATATTTTAAATTATAATAATATAGAAATTACATATTTATGATGACATCATCGATTCAACCATTGATCTAATCAATAAACCATAAAATGATAATTTTTTCGGTTTAGTGACTTGTCCGATTATAAAAATATTAAAATAAGCCTTCAAAATGCATGTGAAGGTTAAATTTTTTTACTTTCCATACTTTGTGGGAGCATTAGTTGCAGTGTTTGGCATGTCTTCTTTGATAAAATTTCACCTATCCCCATATATGGTTGTGCAGAATGCCTCTGACCATGCTTCAACACTGATTTCTTATTCTTCATTTGGTTTTTGGTTCCTTATAAATCATTTAGTGGTCAAGATTCATCCCAAAATTTTTATAATAATAAAAATGCAAATAATTTAAAGTAACATAATATAATTTTTTTTAAGTTATAAATAATAAGATATATAAATTCTAATATATATATATATATATATATGAATTAAATAACTTTCAACAAATAACTTCACATTTAAATATTATATATATTTTATTTAATAAAATGTTAAAATATTAATGCATCTATATCTTAATATGATAATATTAAAAATACAAAAATAAATAAATGTTATTAATTTTTAATTTCTTTACATACTTAAAATTTTTTATAAATGTTTTAAATTATAATAATATATAAATTATATATTTATGACATCATCGATCTAACCAATAAACCATAAATGATAACTTTTCCAATTCATTGATTTGATTGGTCCGATTATGAAAACATTAAAATAATAAATCAAATACTATAGTAAAAAAAAAAAAATTATTGTGATATAGACTATCACACAAAGACCACATTGGAGATATGATTATCATATTTAGTTGAGAAAAGATACAATTATTATATTGACTAATTGATTAATCAAGAAAGGGGACTATAATACTTTAATTTATTATATAGTTAATAAATCAAATATTACAGTAATGAAAAAAATTATTGTGTTACGGACTAACACACAAAGATCATATGAGATATACGATTATCATATTCATCAAAATATAAGAGTTTATTTTTACTGTAATATTTGATTGTGATATAGACTATCACACAAAGACCACATTAGAAATACAATTATCATATTCAGATGGGAAAAGATATAATTATCATATTCACTAATTGATTAATATAAAAAAAAAAAGACTATAATACTTTAATTTATTATATAGTTAATAAATCAAATATTACACAATCATATTTGGATAAAAAAATAATACTATTATCATATTCACTAATTGATTAATCAATAAAGAGGATTATAATACTTTAATTTATTATATATAACTATATAATAATTTTATTTTTAAATTTTACTCTTTCCTCTTTAAAAACATCAAATCAAAATTTCTAATTTACTAAAATAATTTTATCGCAATTCCAAAGTAGTAAATGGTATGTTTGCTCCAAGAATTTTGTTTTTATATTTCATTCCTAAATAGAATTTTATTCTTAAAAATAATACAAAATTATTTTTTTAAAAACTTAGAATATATTCAAACAAATTGTGATTTTATACAAAATAAGAAATTATTTATCTATATAAAACGATAATTTTACAATTTCATAATTTTTAATAGTATGTTTTGTTTAAGAAATATACCAAGGAAATAATATTTAAAAAACTAATTGTTATCTATTTAATTTTATTATAAAATTGTAAAAAAAAAAATTGAATATAATTAAAATTAATTAAAAATTCATGCAATTTAAAATTATTTAATCTTTTTATAAAAGATTGAGTTTTAAGTAACATATACAAATCATTTATTAAATTTAAATCTTTTAATTATTATTTTTTAGTTTTTATCCTTTTTTTTTTCTTTTATAGATATTTTTTCAAATTTCTATTAACTTTGGTAACAAAATGTCTTTTATTCATTTTTTAGAAAAGGAAAGATTTTCATAATTTTATCTTTTTTTAAATTATTCAAATTTGATTCTTATTTAAAAAACAGAAAATTTCACCATTTTACTTTAAAAAAAAAAAAATCAACTGAGTTATGTTTGGTTAGTGTTGCTTTTATAGAAATCAATATTCCTAATTCCACTAGGTGTGTAAAAAAAAAAAAAAAAGGAAGCAAATCTCAATTGTATTCCTTATATACCTTAATTATCTTTTACCTTCAAAATTTTAAAATAAATTGAAATTTACTTGAAAATTTAAAACATGATGATTCCTTATTAATATTTTAACATGTTATCATTCTTTTTGAAAAACTAATAATAATTTTAATAATCAAGTACAAATATGTTTTAAGATCCACTTCATTTTTTAGCATATTCATGATTACTCTTTCCCCTTTAAAAACATCAAATCAAAATTAGTGATTTACTAAAATAATTTTTTCGAAATTCTAAAGTTGGTACTTGGTATGGTAACTATTTTTCAAAATAAAAAATTATTTTTTAAACATAAATTACAAGCCAAAAAAAAAAAAAAAAGCTTTCATTTTTATATTTGAATTTCTAAACAGAATTTCGTTTTTGAAAATAATTCTTAATTGTTTTTATGTTTTAAAAAAAAATTGTTTTTGAGAATTTTTTTCAAACAAAATTTGAATTTGTACAAAAGAAAAAAATTCTAAGTCTATATAAAGTAATAATTTTACAATTTTATAATTTTTAATAGTATGTTTGGTTAAAGAAAATAAAATTAAGAAATTTTTTTTTCTCATTTTTAATTTTATGATCAAAATAGTAACAAGAATCAAATGTAACTAAAATTAATTAATTAATTATTTTTATATTTTAAAATTATTTAAATTTTTATATAAAAAGTTAAAATAAGAGAAATAAGATATTAAATTTAAAAGTTTTAAAATTTAATCATGACCTCCCCTTTCCCTAATTTCACTAGGAGTTTTACATAAAAAGAAAAAAGGGAAAAGGGAAATCAAATTAGGCATAGAAGCTCCAAAGATTTGTGTTTTTATTGTTAATGCTATTATATAATGTCCATTTTCAAATAAATTAAATTTTATTAAAAATTCAAAATATTATAGTTATTTACAATGTTTAAAAAATTGGATCTATTATTGAACTAGAAAAGATATCGATTCAAAAGTCGGACCGATGAGATCATAAATATATAATTTCTATTTTATTAAAATTTAAAATAATTTTTATAAATTTAAAATAATTTTTATAAATTTTAAATCATTTTTACAAATTTAAAGTGATTTTTACAAATTAAAAAATAGATAATTAAATAATAATAATATTTATTTCTTCATCTTTTATATTAAATATAAAAATATGTTGAAAATGAAAGTATATATATATTATTTGTTGAAATAACATATATAATTCATTTTTTTATCAATCTTAACACCAATGGAAGTATAGTAGAGTGGTGTGACCATGTTACCTTGAGTTTATAGTCTATTGCTGTTTTAAATTTCATTTTACTTTTAATCAGTCATTATGATCCTACATCGGAAACACAAAGGCTTTAAAAGCCTCATTCGCCTCAAAACAGACAACTTAGCTATTAGGCCTTGTGGTGCTGGGCTTACTATTGCATAGTCATGCCTAGAATTGGGCTACCTTTCTCAAAAGAGAGAATGGTGAGAAGTGGGCTATGCGTTCAATAGGTAAAATGGTTTAAAAGGACGAACCAGACCAGAAAGGCCATAGGAGGCCACCGGTCAGCAGAGGAGGAGTGGGCAACTCGTTCGATAGGTAAACAGTTTAATAGGGCGAATTGGACCTTGGAGAACATTGCCAAACAAATTTTGTATTTGTACAAAGGAAAAAATTTCTAAATCTATAAGTCTAGAAATGATTTTGGGAAGACTAGCAACTCTTTTTTTTTTTTTTTTGTTACGAAAATTATGCATTTATGAACTTTGAAATTTACTTTTAAAAATAATTTATTTTTAATTTTAAAAAAATCTTTATTCATGTAATGAGTTTCGGTGTATTGGGTATATCCATATTTACAGAAGTTTTAATTTTCATATATATTATTATTTATATTTAAGGAAAAAAAACACATGAACCATTGGTTTATTCCCACACGAAGACCATATGAGAGATCAATAATTGTCTGTAAAAGCAAAAACAAGTGAACAATCAATTTATTTCCACACAGTCCACATGAGAGAATCAAGAATTAATTGTTAAAGCAAAAACAAGTGAACAATCAATTTATTTCCACACAGTCCACATGAGAGAATCAAGAATTAACCGTCAAGGCAACAAGTGGTTTGGAAATTATTTATCCCATCCTCAATCTTCATCTAAGTAACATGTCATTACACATGAGTTTGTTTTTACATTGAATTTTGACCAATGGATCTCAAACAACTGCGTATGTATTTACATATAAAAGCTATAGAAAAATAAATAAATCAACTTCTCAAATTCAGCATTGGCCCATAATATTTTAATTTGAAAATTAAAAAGTTATTTTGCATTATTATATGTAACTGCATAATAACCTATCTTTGATATTCAAGTTCTTAAATAAGATTTTGTTGTTAAAAATATTTAAGAATAATTTTTAAAATGATTTTTTAAGGATTATTTTAAAAAATATTATCAAACTAATTTTTATCTAAGTATTTTAAAAAATAAACATTTTATAATAGTTGTTTTTGTACATTTTCATCAAAATATAAGAGTTTGTTTTCTCGTGTGATTTAAAAACAATTTTCTATTTTTAAAAATAGAAAACTAATTTTAATTTTTTTAACTTTGTTTGACCATTGTTCTCTAAAAATAATTTTTAAAAATAAAGTGAAATAGATAATAATTTTTAGAGAACAAGTAAGAGTTGTTTTCCTCTGTTTTTTAGAAATAAAATGAAAACATGAACCCATTTAATCATATTTTTTAAAACTTATTTTTAAAAACCGTTTTTTAAGTTAAAGAATAAAAAACTGTTTTCAAAAACAAATTTCAAAAAACAAGGCCAAATGGACCATAGGTTTTAGATATTTTTATTAAAAGATTCATTTAAAAATATTAAAAAAATAGAAATTAAGGTTGATAGTATTTTGAAAAATTTTTAATGACACTAAAAATATAACGTATTTATTTCTTTTGCTATGAAATTGATAATCTTAGTAAATATATATATATATATATATATATGGAATAAATAGTTCAATAATATAATAACTTTTTGGTAAACATATTATTAAAAATAGTTTTATATCAAAATTTTTTTATTTCTTATTTTTTTGCTATTTTTTGGTATCCTTTTAATATTAAATTTGTTTCTATACACTCTTTCTCTTCTATATATTATGGCATAATTGGATTATAAAAAAATTTCTCCTTATTAAAGTTCTAAAATTAAAGAAAAAAAAATCATATTTTTCTATTTTCCAAGAAATACTTAGCTTTTTAGTCATAAATTTAAAGTCTTTCTCTTATAAAGGTTTTTTTTTTTTTTTTTTAAAAAAAGGCACAAAATATCCTCCTTACTATCACATTCCACTTATGTGAAACCACACCATTTCGAAAGGTGCAAGCTTGCCATCTGCAAAAAAATTTGAGAAAAAAAGAAAAAAAGAAAAGAAACAATCAATTAGTAGAAGAATCTTCAAGAAATTACCAATTTCAAAAATTATAATGTAAATAAGTAACAAATAAAATTTCATAAACGCATAGCAAGTGGTTATAGCAACAGAAAAATCAAAGCTTACAGCAACAAACTCAGTGGAAGCATGCACCCCCACTACTTGCACTCCCAGAACATTACCAACCTCTAATGTACACCGGTACTTATTATAATTAACCACGTCAGCTATCTATAAGATACCTAATGCTTCCCTCTGGTAATCCATCAATCACTTCCATAGGCCAGCAAACTAACTTTAAGCATAGCTACATAGGCGATCGGATGTTCTTGATTTCCATGGAATATATCCATAAAGTGATTCATTATCTTCGCAAAAATCTACTGAGTTAATGTTACAAATAGAAGGAAGAAATTTCTCTATTTTAACTTGGAATTTGGCTTCTCTTAACACTATTGATGCAGTTTGCTACTCTTCATTTTTCGTAAATTTTCCTGAAGGAACACCTATCCTAAGGGTAATACTATTGCTTTGACTTTGATAGCCTTGGGGAGACCAATGCATTCAATCCCCTCCTTAACCCATCCTCTGCAAGTATTCCTTCCAAAATAAAATATATGTATATATACATGTACGGTTCAATCTGCCTGTAAACTGACCATGCCAACCTTGTTTGGCCATCATTTTGACAGAAATTTGAATATATCCGGCTGAAATTTTCGAGTCGGCTTCAACCATCCAATCCATTCAAGTGGATGGACTCTTGTCCACATCTTCATTACTCTCCAACATTACATTCCAGACATAACAAAAATACTCATACATAATTCGTAAACTCAGGATTCATATTTCCAAAAGTTCTTCCACTTCTCAATTGTCAGGTGCCTCCCTATTGTGCCTTCTCCTATCAACTAAATCAATCAATCCCTCCATGAGAAACCAGAATTTAGCACATACCCTTCAGCCTTCAAATGATTAACCAGAATTTCATAGGCGTCATAGATCTCCTTAGATTTCATATGAGTTGCATCTTCAACTACAAATTTGTGAACAACACCATCAACTTCAACCCAACTACAACCAGAAGGCCTTTTGATCATTTTCTCTTTTACCTGTCTCCTCATCCTTCCACCTTCCTACAGAAGCATAAATGTTCAACAACAGAATGCATAAACCCAGATTGGGATCCTGCAATGTCATTGTTGTTCCACTGATTGTATCAGCTGGTTCAAGATTCCGATGGATACAGTCATCACTTAGTAAAGTACCCCAGATTATTGAATCAGGTGGAATTATCGTGTTCTGGACCAATTCATATGCTTCTTCAACATGCCCAGCCTGGCCAAGGAGATCTACCATACAAGCACAATGCTCAAGTTTAGGAGACAATTTATCGGCCATACTAGAAAACTGAACCATTCACTCTTCTACCAATCTGAGTGGTTACAAGCTGATAAAACTCCAATGAATGTGACATCATTGGGCTGCACACCAGTCATCTCCATCTGTGAAAAAACCACTAAAGAAAGAGTCACATCCATCACCATGTAAGTGTCATACCCCTAGTTATCTCACTTAATTTTTCACTAGTGTGTGGTGCTAAGGACCTTTCCTTAGCCAACCTTCCTTTCCCAGCATTTAGAAGAACATAATAGAATACAGAAATAACAAAGCAACAGGGACACACGAGGTTACGGGAATCCTTTCCCAACTTGTATTAATCACTCTTATAAGACAAAATTGCTTCTTGAACCAGAGTATAATGCACTCACCCAAGGCATACGAGAAGGAACCCTTTTCCTAACTCTCACTCTCTGTTTCAAGGTTGTAGGAGCCCTATTTAAATGACTCAATCTGCAATTACAAATTTGAATTCCCTTAATTCAAATCTTGGAGCCAACTAGGTGGTCATGCAACTGGCCAGAACCGCTCTCAACTGCCCTACATAACCACCCACCGCTGCCCTACATAACCACCCACCACCCCATATAGTGGCCTGCACATGCCACCCACTTGCACCAGCCATCATCCTTCAGCCAACTGCAGGTCAATGACGGCTTGACTTGGTCACTGGTTGTCTGAGCTAGCTGCCACTAGCTAGCTGCACTGCCATCTCGTTCAGGTCTTGCTCGTCAAGCTGCTGGTGAGTCCCTCTAACAAGTCGACCCCTCCCCCTTAAGGTCTCTCTTGTGACCGGGGTGCCCATCAGCATGTCTTTGATCAAGGCCCTCTGAGCTAGGCAGCGTGCACCACCCATCTGACCAAGCGTCTGGTGCATCAGTGTGCCTTCCTCACACTGATGTCTGAGCCCGTGTCATGTCTAGGTGCCCATGGCTTGGGCTTGTTGCTTGCTCCCCAGCTTCCCAGCAACGAATCATGGCATTGCGCCCATGGCTAATCCTTTTGTGTGCACAGGGCATTGCACCCATGTGTTGTGCGTAGGTATCTCAGTGCGAGTCAGCTATTGGAGCCATCAGACCATGGCATTGCACCTATGGTTTCATCAGATGGCTCACCGCACAAGGCTTAGGCGCCCTCGTGCCTACGCGGGGAGGGGGTAGGTTGCACCAGGCCCCGTGCCGTTGTAGCCACGGGGTGCACAACACACATGTCGTGGAGCCCATGTGTGTGTGCTCGAGTCGCGTCGTGTGTCTTAGGCATGCCAAGGCCGTGCCATGGTGCCCCTTGGTGTGGTCAAGGCTTCTCTTGGTGGCTCCCTCCTTTGAGTCACCTACCCCCCCCTTAAAGAGCAATACGGGCCGTTTTCATTGTTTCATGAGCAGACATCAATATGTCTGAGGATGTATAATGGAATATAATTTTAATTATAAATTAAAATTCCAAGTCCCTCAGCCTTCCGCTGCACCACCTAAGTCAGGTGCTCGCACGCGATGCCCATCTGGTGCGCACGCGGTGCATGTTTGGCTCGCTTGCGGTGCGTGTCTGGCTCACCCGTGGTGCGCGCACTGTGCGCGTCTGGCTCGTTCGTGGTGCGCGCGCGATGCGTGTCTGGCTCACCCGCAGCCTCCTCACATGGCTCCTGGAGTTTGAACCACCAAACCTCCAAGATTTCCCTGCTTTCATCATAGGCTTTCATGGGTGCAAGGCCTACCCATGAGGCCTATTCCTCCATGGTTAAGTCAAGGGTCTAAGGGACTGACAGTAAGCCAGTACCAATATCATGGCATTCCACAAGGCTACATCTTTCTCACTCGTCTTGAAAAAAACCAAACAAGCATCATCGATTTTACCACATTTTGCTTACATATCAACCACAACAGTGACAAGAATCACATTTAGCTCTAAGCCGTTTAGACCCAGGTACAGATGAACTTCTCTCCCAAGTTACAGTGCCCCTAAGCCAGCACAAGCAAACAACACATTCACCAGTGTGATCTCATTATGTTTCACAGACTGCTTTTGTACAACAGTATAAATCAATTGCTTCTTCAAAAAATCCACGCTGCACATATCCAGTAATGATGGCATTCCAAGGAGGCGGCTTCTTACAAGAAACACCATCAAAGATTCTCCAAGCTTTCTCCACATCCCTGCACTTAGAATACATGTCTATGAGAGCAGTAACTAAGATTGCATTCAAAGGGATCTTGTTAACATCCATAAAAACCAAAAGGAACCTTCCAACTCCATAATTACAGAGAATTGAACAGGCAGACAGTAGACATACCATTGTTACCGCATTGAGTTGGACCTCATCAGTCGAAACAAGCATCCGGAAAACAAACTCAACATGTCCACAAAATCCCTTTCTTTCCCATACATATTTATCATTGCAGTCCAGCAAACCACATTCCTTCTCATTGGCATTTCTTCAAACAACTCCCGCACTCCCTCAACCTCCCCTCCATACACATACCTTGAAATGATTGAATTCCAAGAACCTCATCTTTAACCTCCATATCAACCCACAAATTCCGAGAAGAATCAAGATAAAAACACTTACAACACATCTCTATTAAAGAATCACACAAACAAATCAGATCCAAAACCCAATCTTAGAACATGGGTATGAATGTGTTCACTTTCAAGCACCGAACTAAGGGTAGAACAAGATTTTAGGACAAAAGGGTATGTAACATTACTCGGTTTAGCGCTGTTCCGAAGCATTCAGAGATAGAGAGCTAGGGAATTTTGTGGAAAGCCTTGGAGGTGCCGACTTTGATAAAGGAGTTCCAAGAGAAATCAGTGGGAAAAGGGGTTTGATCAAGGATGAAACGAGCATAATCGATTGAATTGAGGTCGATAAGCTATGAAATGCGGCGGGTTTGAATTGAGAGGCCATGGGTCACGATGGGTGACGGAGGTGGTGGTTCGGAGGAGGGAGGTAACGAAAGTTTTAAAAATAACCGCTTTTAACATCAACGGCTAGGAACGTTTGGCACATTCGAAATGGTGTCGTTTCATAGAAGTTGAATCTGATAGTAAGGAGGATTTTTTTGCCTTTTTTGCCTTTTTTTTTTTATATAAAAAAGACTTTAAATTTATGACTAAAAAGTTAAGTATTTCTTGGAAAATAGAAAAATATGATTTTTTTCTTCTTTAATTTTAGAAATTTAATAAGGAGAAATTTTTTTTATAATCCAATTATGCCATAATATATAGAAGAGAAAGAGTGTATAGAAACAAATTTAGTATTAAAAGGATACCAAAAAATAGTAAAATAAAATAAAAAAAATAAAAAAATCAGATATAAAACTATTTTTAATAATACGTTTACCAAAAAGTTATTATATTATTAAACTATTTATTCCATATATACATATTTTACTAAGATTATCAATTTCATAGCAAAATAAATATATAAGTTACATATTCAGTGTCATTAAAAAATTTTCAAAATACTATCAACCTTAATTTCTATTTTTTTTTTAGCTTTACCTTAAAAATAAAATTAAAGGAAAAATCATATTTGATTTCTATTTTTTTTTAATCTTTTAAATGAATCTTTTTAAAAGAATATCTAAAACTTATGGTCCATTTGACCATGTTTTTTGAAATTTGTTTTTGAAAACAGTTTTTTATTCTTTAACTTAAAAACGGTTTTTAAAAATAAGTTTTAAAAAATATGATTAAAGAGGTTCATATTTTCCTTTTATTTCTAAAAACAAATGAAAACAACTCTTGTTCTCTAAAAATTATTATCTATTTCACTTTATTTTTAAAAATTGTTTTCAAAGAACAACGGTCAAACAAAGTTAAAAAATTTAAAATAGTTTTCTGTTTTTAAAAATAGAAAATTGTTTTAAAATTGCACGAGAGAAAAAAACTCTTATATTTTGATGAAAATATACAAAAACAATTATTATAAAATGTTTATTTTTTAAAATACTTAGATAAAAATTAGTTTGATAATATTTTTGAAAATAATCCTTAAAAAATAATTTTAAAAATTATTCTTAAATATTTTTAACAACAAAATCTTATTTAAGAACTTGAATATAAAAGATAGGTGTAGACCCCAGTGGTGGTGAGGGCCCGGGAGAAGAGTTGATATTTTGATTTTCATTGCATTTTTTCTGAAGTGTGGGGGACCCCCTCTCTAGGCATAGATCCCGGCTGCATGGGACATGTAGCAGCAGGGGGGATGGCTTGCCATGCTTGCTGATGAGTGAACAGCAGGGCAAGTAGTGGCTTGCCAAGGAAGGAAAAGGAAAAGGAGAAAAAAAGGAGGGGGCGGGACGTCAGAGGAGGTGGAGGAATCCAGAGAGAAAGGGGGAGCTCGGAGGAGGAGAAAGGAGAGGTACGGTTACCATGATCCTCTGGATTCACTTTATACATGTAATCTCCTCATTTTTTTTTATATAGTTCCAGTAAATCACTTGATCATATGTTTAGTTTCATGATTCACGTTTGAGTTATGGGTTGGTTATTGCTATCTTTTTCATATTTTTGGGTTGTTTTGAGAGCAATGAAGCTCCGCTTTAGCATCCCCATCTGTCATGAAGGAGCCTTGCTCTGCCTTCATCGTTGTGAGACGTCTTCAGATTCAACCTCCTCCTCATGGCCATTACCATGCTCATCATCCACACCCCATTTCACCACCTTTTCTCTCTTCATTCTCGCTCTCTCTTCCTTTTGTTTTCTGTCTACACATGCATTCAGGTTGTTTTCTCCGTCAATGAGTTGTGACTCCAGCCGCCATTTTGGGGGGAATGAGGTGCATGGTCTTGCGTTTAGCGGCGAAGTCCGTCTTCTTCCCGCCTTCGCCGGCGACGTACCAAGTGAAGAAGCGCGACGATGACATGCTTATGGCGGTGTCCTCTTCGATGCCGATCCCACTTGCCGACGCTAGTTCGCTTGATGTTCTGCTTATCGATACCCAGCGTGGCAACAAGATCGTCGTTTTCTATCTAAGGAACCCTATGCTCGCCTCACTCCGCTGTACTCTCATGGCAATGGACTATGGAAAATGGCGAGAGAACCATATGAACCCTTATGGATTAAAGGAAGTGGGCACTGCAACTTGGAGATATATCATGGGTACATCCGCCATCTTTGCAGGTTCATCCAAGAAATGGAGAATATAACAACAGCAACTCGCCTAAAAAAAAGATCCGCGAAAGTCTTGGTCTGCACAAGAGATCTAATACCAGTACTGCAGGCTTCACTAAATGGTGCTGTAGAGTTAAACTATAGCGACCCAAATGCCCAGGTTGCTGGAAGCCCAGCTGCCCAAAAAGTTGGTTGGACCCATGTCCAACCTTGGGCCCATATCCAAATGTCCCCCACCTTGCATGGCCACCCTTGGCCCACGTCCCCAACGACCCCTACCCTTTTATTCTTATGTTTATTTATTTATTTATTCAAATTATTTATCTTTTATATCAAGGTGTAATTTTCCATTTTTTTTAACCTCCAAATTTAACTTTCAAAATCCTCATTTCCAAAGTTTAATTTCTCAATTTCTTTTTTTTTTAAAAAAAAAAAATCTGATTTTCAAGGTTTCCAATAATTTTCAAAATCTCAATTTCCAAAGTTAGTTTTCAAAATTCAAAATTTTAATTTAATCTCCAAAGCTCTAATTTTTAGGCTTAATTTCCAAAACTTTATTTATTTATTTATTTATTTATTTTTTTTTAAAAGAATTAATTAATTTTCAAATAATCTCCAAAACTCTAATTTTTGAAATTCTAATTTCCTTCAAATTTAATTTTCAAAATTCTAATTCATTTCAAATACAAATTTCAATTCCAATTTTCACATTCATTTATTTAATTATTATTTTCGTTATCATTATTATTATTCCATTTATTTATTTTAAAATTTCCAATCTCTAAACAATTTTTCAAAATTCCGTCTTCCAAATTTAATTTTTACTCTCAAAATTTCCACTGTCTTTAATGTTTGTTAATTATTATTACTATCATGTATTTATTTATCTTCTTTTAAAAATCTCAGTTATTTAAAGTCTAATCCTTCAAAAATCCTATGTTTTAATTTAATTTTTCAATCCTAAAAATTCTACAATCCGTTTAAAGTTTAATCCTTCAAAAATCTCATATTTTAATTTAATTTCTCAATCCTAAAAATTCTACAATTCGTTTAAATCTTATTTTTATAAATTAAAATTATTATCCTATATTTATCTGTTTAAAGTCTAATTCTTCAAAAATCCTATGTTTTAATTTAATTTTTCAATCCTAAAAATTCTACAATCCTTCAATAATCCCATGTTTTAATTTAATTTTTCAGTCCTAAAAATTCTACCATTCGTTTAAATCTTATTTTTATCAATTAGAATTATTATCTCATATTTATTTAGAGTCTAATCCTTAAAAAATCTCATGTTTTAATTTAATTTTTCAATTCTAAAAATTTTACAATTCGTTTAAAATCTTATTTTCATCAATTATAATTCTTATCTCATATTTATCTATTTAAAGTCTAATCCTTCAAAAATCCCATGTTTTAATTTAATTTTTCAATCCTAAAAATTCTACAATTCGTTTAAAATCTTATTTTCATCAATTAGAATTCTTATCCCATATTTATCTATATGGGATATAGAATCGCACATTATTAAAGTAACTTTCCAATTCAGGGATTAGATCAAATAGCTGTAATATTTTCGGGTTATAAAATCGCACATTATTTGGAAGGTAGGAGATAATTAAGGTAGGGTAGGTATACAACTGAGATTGATTTCCTATTCTTTTTCTTTTTGTAATTTCTATTTTTCATCCCAACTGCACTTAGGAAAGGGAGTTAACATTGTACGGCTGTTTTCTATCTAAGGAATGCTCGCCTCACTCCGTTGTACTCTCATGGCAATGGACTATGGAAAATCACTAAAACTTGAGGTCGAGTTTTTTTCAAATCAAGGGGAATTGATGAGGATGAATCTTCAAGATATATATCAAGAAAGGGAATTTGTATTAGTTGTAATTAAAGTAGGATTAATATTACTTGAAATTAAATTATGATTAATATTTGTTGGAGTATAATTAGGATTAACTAGTTGAGTTATAATATAATTAGAATTAGAATCATAATAAGTTATTAGAATCCTAGTAGACTTTGGATTTCTTAAAGAAGCCTATAAATAGGCTAATCAATGTAAATCAAAGGAATGAATTTGATGAATAATATATAGATTTTTTATATATTATTACCTGCAGAGGAGACAATCTTCCATGAGTTTCAGCAATGGCGGAGGAGCAAATTGATCGAATATCGCAAATGCCCGATGACATATTGAGAAGTATCTTGAGTTTACTTCCCACCAGGGACCTTGCTCGAACCAATTTGGTGTCAAAGGCATGGCGAAAGCTATTTGCTTTTTCCTCTCTCCCAGTTTTGATGTTCCAGTCTCCGGATTTTCTCGCTGCACCTCGCAAAGACACTGATGTCTCCTCCTTTATCAATGCCATCGATTCCTACCTAAAACTCCGTCAGAAAGACGCAAGTCTTGAGAAACTCCGGCTCCATGTGCATCTCAATGACGTCAAATCGCTGTTAGACTCGTGGATCGACGCGGCACTTGAGAGGAAGGTGAAGGAGCTGGATCTATATATACTACCCAGGGGAAGGGAGAGAAGAAATCCTTATAGCTTGCCGGCTAAAATTTTTGCTGCCACAACAATTACTGTTCTCAGTTTACAGCGTGTCATAATGGAAATCTATGGTGATATAGATCTTCCGGCGCTACGAAAGTTGTATTTAGGAGAAATCCAGTGTGATGAACAACCAATTCAGAAACTGATATCAAGTTGCCCTTTGATCGATTGTTTGCGCATCGAATCTTGCCACGGGTTGCAAAAGCTTCATGTTTCGGGGCTTGCTAATCTACGTAGGCTGGAAGTACGTCGGTGTTATGAATTGAAGAGGATTGAAATCAATGCGCCAAGCCTTCAATATCTCAGGTATCAACAAGGAAGATGCCCGTGTGACGTTGTCTTGAGGGCCTCTGAATTTCTCAGAGAGTTAACATTTTGGGACTCAACCATAACAGAGGATTTGTTCCAAAATCTTGTCTCTGGACTTCCGAGTCTTGAGGGATTGGGGATAAGGTGCACTCAATTGCAAAGGATTGAGATTTCGCATCATCAGCTAAGCGACTAGACCTTAAGGTAACTGAAAAGCAGAGGAAGGCGAAACTTAAGATTGATACCCCAAATCTCCAGTCATTCAAGTATGATGGCCATAGAATGCCTTTAGCCTCTCTCATATCATCTATGAACACTTCATCTCTACAGGAAGCTCAGATTCATTTTCTCGGCTCTGATAATTATAGCCATCTCTTCATCCCTCAATTGAAAGAATTTTTTGAAAAATTGAAGCATTGTCAAGTTATAAAACTACTCATAAAATCCAAACGGGTAAATTTCCCTTCATCTCATCTCTCTCTCTTTTCTGTCAAAAATGTTTGTTATGAATCACTGCTTATTTCGGTTTGCTTGATTGAAGGAGCTCATTCTTCCCAGAAAGCTGAGGCCAATTTTATCTCCCCCTGTTTATGATATCAAGCATCTAAACATAATAGTAAAATACCGCTGTAGAAACCAGTACATCATAGATCGCTTGCTTTGGATGTGTCACCCTCAAACTTTATCCATTTCATCAGGGACCAACCCCAAGTTTGTAAAGGTAATAACTTTTCTTCCTTAATGTTAATTTAAGTTTGGCTTTATTTGAATTAATTCATGTAGGAAGTTAAATAATCTTTTTAAGGGTTGTGAAAATTATATCATTAGAAACTTTTATTTAGCTTAAGACAGAGCTTTTGATTTCTTAGAAATCGATCCAAACAAGGGCCTTAGTCTAACTATGATGTTAAAATGTGATTACAATGTAGATCTTGTATAACAAGTTCAACAACAAAGAAGAGCACCCCAAGTGTTGCACATCTTGTCCCATCAAATGTTGGAGGCATTATTTGGAAGATGTTCAAATTGATGGTGATGAAAGCAGATTGGAAATTGACAAATTATTGCGATGCCAAAGCATCTATGTATACGAATAGTGATGTTAGGTTTATATTAAAATGGAGATCTCAACTACTATAGAATATTAGACTACTTTACGCTCTTTATACAAATTGATGGGATTTGCATATGACTTGATATGTGGACAGCTCCTTGTGTATGTCCCTGTCATAAGGTTTATAAGCCTTCAAAATGCATGTGGAGGTTAAATTTTTTTACTTTCCATACTTTGTGGGAGCATTAGTTGCAGTCTTTGGCATGTCCTCTTTGATAAAATTTCACCTATCCCCGTATATGGTTGTGCAGAATGCCTCAATACCTGACCATGCTTCAACACTGATTTCTTATTCTTCATTTGGTTTTTGGTTCCTTATAAATCATTTAGTGGTCAAGATTCATCCAAAATTTTTATAATAATAAAAATGCAAATAATTTAAAGTAACATAATATAATTTTTTTTAACTTATAAAATAATAAGATATATAAATTCTAATATATATGAATTAAATAACTTTGAACAAATAACTTCACATTTAAATATTATAAATATTTTATTTAATAAAATGTTAAAATATTAATGCATCTATATCTTAATATGATAATATTCAAAATACAAAAATAAATAAATATTATTAATTTTTAATTTCTTTACATATTTAAAATTTTTTATAAATGTTTTAAATTATAATAATATATAAATTATATATTTATGACATCATCGATCTAACCAATAAACTATAAAATGATAACTTTTCCAGTTCATTGATTTGATTGGTCCGATTATGAAAACATTAAAATAATAAATCAAATACTAGAGTAAAAAAAAAAATTATTGTGATATAGACTATCACACAAAGACCACATTAAAGATATGATTATCATATTCAGATGAGAAAATATATAATTATTATATTGACTAATTGATTAATCAAGAAAGAGGACTATAATACTTTAATTTATTATATAGTTAATAAATCAAATATGACAGTAAAGAAAAAAATTATTGTGTTACAGACTAACACACAAAGACCATATGAGAGATACGATTATCATATTCAGATAAAAAAAATACGATTATCATATTCATCAAAATATAAGAGTTTGTTTTTTCGTGTTATTTAAAAACAGTTTTTTATTTTTAAAAATAGAAAATAATTTTTAAAAATTTTTAACTTTGTTTGATCGTTGTTCTCTGAAAATAATTTTTAAAAATAAAGTAAAATAGATAATAATTTTTAAAGAACAAGCAAGAGTTGTTTTCATATATTTTTATAAATAAAAGGAAAACATGAACCCGTTTAATCATATTTTTTAAAACTTATTTATAAAAACAGTTTTTTAAGTTAAAGAATAAAAAACTGTTTTCAAAAAACATGGTCAAATGGACCATAGGTTTTAGATATTCTTTTTAAAAGATTCATTTAAGAGATTAAAAAAAAAAAACAAACATCAAATATGATTTTTCCTTTAATTTTATTTTTAAGGTAAAGCTAAAAAAATAGAAATTAAGGTTGATAGTATTTTGAAAATTTTTTAATGACACTATAAATGTAACTTATTTATTTCTTTTGCTATGAAATTGATAATCTTAGTAGAAAATAAATATATGGAATAAATAGTTTAATAATATAATAACTTTTTGGTAAACGTATTATTAAAAATAGTTTTATATCACTTTCACGTGAATTTTTTTATTTTTTATTTTTTTGCTATTTTTTGGTATCCTTTTAATATTAAATTTGTTTCTACACACTCTTTCTCTTCTATATATTATGGCATAATTGGATTATAAAAAAATTTCTCCTTATTAAATTTCTAAAATTAAAGAAAAAAATTTATATTTTTCTATTTTCCAAGAAATACTTAGCTTTTTAGTCATAAATTAAAAGTCTTTTTCTTAAAAAGGTTTTTTTTTATAAAAAAAAAAAAAAAAAAAAAAAAAAAAAAAAAAAAGATCCTCCCTACTGTCACATTCCACTTCTGTGAAACGACACCGTTTCGAATGTGCCAAACGTTCCCTGCCAGTTGATGTTAAAAGCGGTTATTTTTTAAACTTCCGTTACCTCCCTCCTTTGAACCACTACCTCCGTCACCCATCGTCATCCATGGCCTCTCAATTCAAACCCGCCGCATTTCATAGCTTATCGACTTCAATTCAATCGATTATGCTTGTTTCATCCTTGATCAAACCCCTTCTTCCACTGATTTCTCTTGGAACTCCTTTATCAGAGCCGGCACCCTCCAAGGCTCTCCACAAAATTCCTTGGCTCTCTATCTCTGAATGATTAACCAAGTAATGTTACATACCCTTTTGTCCTATAAAATCTTGTTCCACCCTTAGTTCAGTGTTTGAAGGCGAACACATTCATAGCCATGTTCTAAGATTGGGTTTTGGATCTGATTTGTTTGTGTGATTCTTTAATATAGATGTGTTGTAAGTGTTTTTGTCTTGATTCTTCTCGTAATTTGTGGGTTGATATGGAGGTTAGAGATGAGGTTTCTTGGAATTCGATCATTTCAGGGTATGTGCCCTGAGGGAAGGTTGAGGAGCGCGGGAGTTGTTTGAAGAAATGCCAATGAGAAGGAATGTAGTTTGCCGGACTGCAATGATAAATGTGTATGGGAAAGAAAGGGATTTTGTGGAGATGTAGAGTTTGTTTTCGGGATGCTTGTTTCAGCTGATGAGGTCCAGCTCAATGCGGCAACAATGGTGTGTCTACTGTCTGCCTATTCAACTCTCTATAATTATGGAGTTGGAAGGTTCCTTTTGGTTTTTATCGATGTTAATAAGATCCCTTTGAATGCAATCTTGGTTACTGCTCTCATAGACATGTATTCTAAGTGCAGGGATGTGGAGAAAGCTTGGAGAATCTTTGATGGTGTTTCTTGTAAGAAGTTGCCTCCTTGGAATGCCATCATTACTTGAGAGTTTCTTTGTATGATATAGTCTAGGATGTAAAGCCTATTTTTCACTTTCAACTGTCATTTAGTGATCGGGTCTCGGTTAAAGAATTACTGGATCTGTAAGGGATATATCTCAAGATATTAGTAGGGAAGACATTTGAGAGAGCTGATTTGGTTGCTTCCACAGCCAATGCCCATGTAGAAGTAACCAAGGAGTTTTGGCAACCCGCTCTCATGTATCATATTAAGAATGTTATTGCATTCAACGACACCAGGGAAAGGTTTATTGTGATTTAGTGGTTGCATTTCACTGGGAAGTTTTCAGCTTTGAGCTGATATCTCTGTTGAACAGATTAGGAGCTGTGTGTGTCAAGAGGTTATATCTTGTTTCTCTCTTCACTTTGGGGAAAGGGGTTTTGGGTAAGGGTTAAAAGCAACTTGGTTGGGTTTCTGCTGTAACATTTTCTGGTGGCCCATCTCTACATTTAGCTTGTGATGTTGTGAGTATTCTGATAAAAATTGTGACGTGTTATGATCTTGGAGAGAGCCCATAAATTGTAGTTGGAAGTGATGATGGTTCACTCATTTTGGTGTCCCTTCTTTTATTGAATATCAATAATAATTTGTTATCACTAATAAGTTGTTATTGCTAATAATATTTCAGGTTTATTTGTGAGTGATTCTTGTTAAACCCTTACTTAGTATTCAGATATAAATATAAATATAAAGAATATTTTAATAATATTTTTGATAATATGTTATATTGAAAGAAAAGGGATTTTTAAAATTGATCACCTTAGGAGTTATTGTTTAGGAATTATATAAAAAAAATTTATTATTTTTTTTAAATTAAAAAAAATATTTTTAAAAGTAAATTTCAAAGTTTACAAATGCATAATTTCAGTATAAAAAAAAAAAACAAACAAACTTGCTAGTCTTCCCAAAATCACTTCTAAAGCCCTTGTCATCCCTTGTGTTTATGAAGTAGGATCATAATGACCAATTAAAAGTAAAATGAGATTTAAAACAGCAACAGGCCATAGACTCAAGGTAAGATGGTCACACCTCTCTACTATACTTCCATTGGTGTTAAGATTGATAAAAAATGAATTATATATGTTATTTCAACAAACAATATATATATACACTTCCGTTAATATATTTTCATATTTAATATAAAAGATGAAGAAATAAATATTATTATTATTTGTAAAAATTATTTT
Source organism: Vitis riparia (assembly GCF_004353265.1). Classification (NCBI taxonomy): domain Eukaryota; kingdom Viridiplantae; phylum Streptophyta; class Magnoliopsida; order Vitales; family Vitaceae; genus Vitis; species Vitis riparia. Next base: position 1,635,771 of record NC_048439.1, on the reverse strand, counting down.
AAATTTTAATGAAATAGAAATTATATATTTATGATATCATCGATACGATAGTTGAATTGATATCTTTTCCAGTTCAATAATCGATCCAATTTTTTAAACATTATAAATAACTATAATATTTTAAATTTTTAAATAAAATTTAATTTATTTAAAAATGGACATTATATAATAGCATTAACAATAAAAACACAAATCTCATATAGTAAAATTGTAAAATTATTAAAAGGTGGGTGATAATTATTAATAGTAATACAAAAAATAAATAATATAATTGGAGTTTCTATGCCTAATTTGATTTCCCTTTTTCCTTTTTTTTTTTTCTTTTTATCTAAAACTGCTAATGAAATTAGGGAAAGAGGAGGTCATGATTAAATTTAAAAAAAAATTAATTTAATATCTTACTTCTCTTATTTTAACTTTTTATATAAAAATTAAATAATTTAAAAATATAAAAAATTAATTAATTTTAATTACATTTGTTTATTGTTACTATTTTGATCATAAAATTAAAAATGAAAAAAAAAATATTTCTTAATTTTTTTTTCTTTCCTTGAACCAAACTTACTATTAAAAATTATAAAATTGTAAAATTATTACTTTATATAGACTTAGAATTTTTTTTATTTTGTATAAATTCAAATTTTGTTTGAAAAAATTCTCAAAAACAATTTTTTAAAAACATAAAAACAATTCTAAATTATTTTCAAAAACGAAATTCTGTTTAGAAATTCAAATATAAAAATGAAAGCTTTTTTTATTTGGCGTGTAATCTATGTATAAAAAATAATTTTTTATTTTAAAAAATACTTACCATACCAAGTACCAACTTTAGAATTTTGACAAAATTATTTTAGTAAATTACTAATTTTGATTTGATGTTTTTAAAGGGGAAAGAGTAACCGTGAATATGCTAAAAAGGGAAGTGGATCTTAAAACACATTTGTACTTGATTATTAAAATTATTATTATTTTTAGAACAAGAATGATAACATGTTAAAATATTAATAAGGAATCATCATGTTTTAAATTTTCAAATAAATTTCAATTTATTTTAGCTAAAAAAAGATTCCTCCCAAAATTTTTGTAATAATAAACATGCAAATAATTTAAAGTAACATAATATATTTTTACTTTTAAACTTATAAAATAATATATATATATATATATATATAACTTTCAACAAATAACTTCACATTTAAATATTATATATATTTTATTTAATAAAATGTGTAAATATTAATGTATCTATATCTTAATATGATAATATTAAAAATACAAAAAAAAATATTATTAATTTTTAATTTCTTTACATACTTAAAACTTTTTATAAATGTTTTAAATTATAATAATATATAAATTATATATTTATAACATCATCATTCAACAATCAATATAACCAATAAACCATAAAATGATAATTTTTTCGGTTCATTGATTGGTTCAATTATGAAAACATTAAAATAATAAATCAAATAGTATAGTAAGAAAAAAAATTATTGTGATATAGACTATCACACAAAGACCACATTAAAGATACAGTTATCATATTCAGATGGGAAAAGATATAATTATCATATTCACTAATTGATTAATATAAAAAAATGACTATAATACTTTAATTTATCATATAGTTAATAAATCAAATATTACCATAAATAAAAAAATTATTGTGTTATAAACTATCACACAAAGACCATATGAGAGATACGACAATAAAAAATAATACAATTATCATATTCACTAATTGATTAATCAATAAAAAGGATATAATACTTTAATTTATTATATATAACTATATAATAAATTATCTTTTATATTTAAATTCTAAAATAAGATTTTTTTTATCTACTGAATCTAAAAATCAAAAGGGCCACACTCACTTCTCTCACTCGGGCATCAAGAAGCTATTTTCTGAAGATGCCCTCCAGACGACAGAATCCCTAAAAAAAGGCCCTACTTTCCTCTTCCATTCTCAATCCTCGCAGGTTCTAATTTTATTTTTTAGTTTTTGCAACCCCGTTTGATTCCCAAGAAAATCCATCCCCCATTCGATTTCCGGGAAAATTCATTCTCGTTTGATTTCCAAGAAAATCCATGCAAAACCCCCAAGGAAAATCAGAAAGATTGCTTCTTTTTTTTTTTTGCTTCCTGTGTTTTCTGGATCTGTTCTAGGGGTCGCTTTGCTTTTGTGCCATTGGATTTAAATTTCACGAACCCTAAATCCACGATTTTTGAGCCAGGCTGAAAAACACAACCTTTGCCTGCAAATCATGATCAGATTTTGTATCCTGTGCGCGGGCTAGACTGGTAGGAAATATGGAAATTTCCCGAAAACAAACCGAAAATTAGCCTATAAATTGCAGTGCCCGGCGACTTTTTGAAGATTTCGCCGATTTTTCGCCTGCAGCCATTTTTCGGCGATTTTTCCGCCGATTTTAATCGAAATTTGGCGAAATTTCTCCCATCGACATTTCGCCCCCCTCTTTCGTATCGCCGGACACCGAAACCCGAAATTTCGGCCAAAAAAATGGAAACTTTCATCCTTGCTTAACAAAGTACAAAAAGGGTCTTATAAACCCATTGTGAAAAGGTTATGTCAATTGTCAAGCTGTCATTACTAGGTGGGTAAAGGTAGCTTTCTTTCTTTATTTCTTTCTTTACTTTGTAGTGGGTAAAGGTTGCTATCCGCCATTACCTCGTTTAGTGGTTGCAACAGCAGATGTGGACATCCCCTGTTTCTTGGTTGCTGTGCTTTGAACAGCAGACGACTTCAAGCTGCATGAGAAACCCTCTCGTTTTGCCCTCCTCTCCTCCTATAAATAGAGGAGGGAGAGTAACTTCAATATTCCACCCAACTACAATTCAGAAATTAAAGAAGAAAAATGCCGAGGGTTGTGCTTCTTGCATCAGCTCATTTGCAGTGTGAAGGGTGCGAGAGGCAAGCGACTGTAACACTAGTCCCCGGACATGGACGCCCACTGAAGGCAGATGATTGTACAAATGTGTCACTGATGGTTTTTGATTGCAATGGAATCTTCCCGATGTTACGGTAATGATATATCAATAATCATTTTATGCTTCATTATTCATTTGAGCTCACTGTTATGGTTTTTCTGACTTCCGTTTTTTTCTTCAGAAATCTGGCAGAAGTATTGCCCTCAATCTTGTTGAGGGACAATACAATGCTGTCGTTGATGGGGAGTACATTGAAATCAACGAGCTGAAAACTAAGTTTGAACCCTATAACGGGTGACAGGATGCTTGGTTTTTTTGTTTAGGCGTTTCCGTTGGTTTAGGTTGTTTTTGTTTCTCCTTTTATATGTTTTTCTTTCTGTTTACTTCCCATTTCGGCTCCATTTGTAATCCCTTCAGCATCATCAATATCAAAAGTTTGGTTTCTTACAACAGTTTTTATATAATCAGTATGAAACGTTTGGTTTGGGTATAGCAGAAGCTCGAGACTCAGCAAGAGAGCCCTAGTGGAAACGCCTAAACAAAAAACCAAGCATATTGTTTCTCCTTTTATGTTTTTCTTTCTGTTTACTTCCCATTTCGGCTCCATTTGTAATCCATTAGTATCATCAATATCAAAAGTTTGGTTTCTTACAACAGTTTTTACATAATCAGTATGAAACGTTTGGTTTGGGTATAGCAGAAGCTCAAGACTCCGATGCAACAGAGCTACAGTGGACTGTAAAATAAAAACCAAAATGGTAACCCACTAAAAAAATATAAATTTAATTTTAAATGTTTTAAAAAATAAAAATAATGATAACTAATATAATCACCAATCACCCTCATCTGTTGTGTGGGCAAACCAACAATATATAGATATTTTATTCCTGGTATTCCGATGTGGGATCAACCAGAGAGAGAATAAAATACAACATGGGTATTCAATCCCATAACCTTAAGGTTAAACTGTCATGATACCACTATTATGTTATTTATTTCTTATGCAAACATTTCCATGTTAGCTAAAAAAAACTCCTCCCAAAATTTTTATAACAATAAAAATGCAAATAATTTAAAGTAAAATAATATAATTTTTTTTTAACTTATAAAATAATAAGATATATAACTTTTAAATATATATATATGAATTAAATAACTTTCAACAAATAACTTCACATTTGAATATTATATATATATATATATATATATATATATATATATATATATATTATTTAATAAAATGTTAAAATATTAATGTATCTATATCTTAATATGATAATATTAAAAATACAAAAAAAATATTATTAATTTTTAATTTCTTTACGTACTTAAAATATTTAATAAATGTTTTAAATTATAATAATATATAAATTATATATTTATGATGACATCATCGATTCAACCATTGATCTAACCAATAAACCATAAAATGATAATTTTTTCGATTTAGTGACTTGTTTGATTATAAAAATATTAAAATAATAAATCAAACACTATAGTAAGGAAAAAAATATATATTGTGATATAGACTATCACATAAAAACCACATGAGAGATACGATATTCGAATGGGAAAAGATACAATTATCATATTCATTAACCAATTAATCAAAAATAGGACTATAATACTTTAATTTATTATATAGTTAATAAATCAAATATTCCAATAAAGAAAAAAAATTATTGTGACTATTACACAAAAATCATATGAGAGATACGATTATCATATTTGAATGAAAAAAAAAATACAATTATCATATTCATTAACTAATTAATCAAGAAAGAGGACTATAATACTTTAATTTATTATATATAACTATATAATAAACTATCTTTTATATTTAACTTCTAAAATAGGATTTTGATGTTAAAAGCATTTAAGAATAATTTTAAATTTTATTTGTTTAAGAATTATTTTCAAAAATATTATCAAACTAATTTTTATATAAGTATTTTTTTAAAATAAAAATATGATAGTTATTACTTTTGCATATTTTGGTAAGAAAAAAAAAAGGCATATCCTTAACATCACATTCGACTTCTATGAAACGATATTGTTTCAAAGCTACAAAACGTTTCATCCAGTTCATACTAAAAGCTATTATTTTTCAAATGTCTGTTACCTCTCTCACCCAAATCCTCATCCATGGCCTCTCACTTCAAACCCGCCTTATGTCCTAGCTGATTGGCTTCAATTCAATTGATTATACTCGTTTCATCCTTAATCAAACCCTTTCTTCTTGATCAGAGCTTACACCCTCCACGACTCTCCACAACATTCCCTGTTTCTCTATCTCTAAATGCTTTAGAACAGTGCTAAACCAAGTAATTTCACATATCCACTTGTCCTAAAAGCTTGTTCCACCCTTGGTTGGGTGCTTGATGATGAACAAATTCAGTCCCTTCTACCCCTTCTATGGATAACAGTCTCAGCTTTATGGGGCTTTGAAACGTCCCTTCAAACCCGAACTTTTCAACCAAATAAAAAGGCAAATGATCAGTGCAAGGAGGAACCAAAAAAGAACAGTTCAACAAACCATTAATCCTTGCAATTGAGTTATAAGGAGAATCGAATTAATGGGACATGGGACTTTGAGAGAGAGAGAGAGATGTTTTCAACACGAAGCCGAGTTGCTAAAGTTTAAGCAAAAGCCCAATCGTCTTTATAATTTGTTGCTTCAAACTATATAAATTGTATAGAATACTAAGATATCACACAGATTTCATTCAACAGTTTCAGCTCCTTGCCATGAATTTCAGGTTTCATAGGCTGTTCTACCATTTTTACAACTTTGTATATATTGTACATGTTTTTTTCGTCATCGACAGCAGAAAACACTTGTCATGACCCTCCCATTTTGAAATGAATAATAGAACCTTACATCACTAACACAAAACCGTCTTCCATATACAATAAAAAATGGCCAAAAAAAATGTGGCTACCATCATAAATTACAGTCTAGTACTAAAAAACCGACCCAAAAGAAGAAATACAATACCGAGAAGCCCCACAAACAAATGAAAAAGCCTTTGCTGGAGCAACTTCCTGGACGCCAGGGCATGTTTCTATTTGTTGCTCAGTGTTTTGGCACTAGAACTGTAGTTTCTACTAATCAAATACCCCACACTGTAAAGAACAAAATGGCAACAGGAAAGGGGGGAAAAAGAATCAACCCAGACACAGAAAGCAAATACTAGCCTGGGAAAATGAAACTTATATAAATATGAATCAGGCAGATGGAAAATGGAACGTATGCACAGGTTTTGCAGCAGGTAGATCGTGAAGAAGGGTTGTGGGAAGAGAGGAGGATTGGAAGGAAAAGGCAACCACTGGAAATCATTCGGCCCTTGGTAATAAGAATGAGAAGCCTGAGTTTTCACGAATCAGTGGTGGAGGATCAATATCAGAAACTTCTATTTGTTGCATTGTCTTGGAAATATCATCCACAGTGAATGGAATACTGCAATAATAAAAAAAAATACGCGAAAGGTTGGTTTATTGCCGCAGAGCAATGAGATCACGAATGCCAGTAAAATCAAGCAGTGGATTGGAAATCATTACCTTGAGTCATCATCCAATAAGAACGAACTGCTGACAGCATTGTTCGAATCTTCAGTCATCATTACTCTCATGCTCGAAATAACCTGGCATTAGAGAAGAGGTTTTAGACAGAATTTTGACAAATGGATCTGAAACAACTGGAAATAAATATAACTCCATAAGAGAGGGGGAAGTTTGCTTAGCATGACAAGGATTAAAAACGGGTAGTTAAGGACTGTTTGAAAACCAAAAAATCAGGTTGGCAGTGTTTAGTTCAGAAGGAACCATTGAGATAGTGTAGGGTCCGGCAAGGGGCCCAAAGTGGGTCCAATACTTCATTCAAAAGCTGGCTTTCCCAAAAATAAAAAAGAATTGAAAAGAAAATCAGGAGTGTCCACATGAAGTGATGAAACACAATGTTGAAATATGGCTTTGAATCATCTTTACAGTTATCAAACACCCTGCAAATGGAATGGAAAGAAACAAAGATTTGTGTATGTCGAAACTAATGAAGACTCACATCTGATGATACGCTGTGTGTACCATATTTGTCATCCCAGTACATGGTACTGATCCTGTATAATTGTTGTATGCTAAGTACCTGAAAAACCCAAAATTTAACAATTTAGAGAGAGAGAGAGAGAGGTGTGGTTTTGGGTTGAGAGGAAGAGATTGAAGGGTAAGTTACTTACCGGGCAAAGATCATTTGTTATTTCTTTCAAAGTTTTTTTAGGCTTTTGATGTATAACCTGATTCAGCAAAATAGAGAAAAACAGAGAGAAGGAAACGGTCAAGCAAGCAAGGAAAATATGTGAAAACAATGATAGTATTAGGAGTGGGAGACCAGATTAATGAGTCAAACCAGGAATCCAACTGCTTGTCTGATATGCCTCAGTTCATCCCAAGCTGAGCCAGCATACTGAATATAAAGCAGATATTAGGCCACATTCTAAAGACAGCAACATGTAAAGGTTACAGAGGAGTAATTAATCTCACCTCTTCGGTTGCTTCATGGCACCAGTTTTCTAACTCGGCCAATCCTGTCTTAACAAACTCCCCATTGCTGAATGAGCAACATTCACGCCTCAAAAGGAGACTGCAAAAATGAATTTAAAAATGCGACTTATGCATATTACATAATCAAAGCAATTGGGATCATAAGAAAAAAACCATGTTTGAGTGCACTTACCTGTTGAATAACTGAACATTGATGAATGAAAATATCTGAGTGAACACCTTGCGGACTAGGAATGGTGGAACCTGTACAGTCACAATATCCAACAAAATGAGGTACTACTGTAAGAAGAAAAACAATCAGTTTTTGACATTATATTTCGGACTGTGACACTTACATGGTTTGCTTTCATTATCTTCAAGTAATAATTCAGGCTTTTCACAATGCTTTGCCAATGAGCAATCAATGCTTGTTGTGCAACAGCATTAGCTTGAGAACGTCCCTTCACTAAACTTGCCCGGGATGTTCTAGGTGCCTGTATAATGAAAAGATACTTGAATGGAGATCAAGAATATATTGGGCATCTTAAAAGTTTCATTGAAAAAGAGAATGAGCTGCTTTAGATAGAAGTAGTAAATGAGTTACGGAGATGGTGTATGCCAAGTGGTCAATTTGCCCAACAGAAACATTCTTTCTAGGTGCAAAGGAATTGATCGATCCCTAAATTCTAACAACAGGTACTTATTCAAGGAAGTTTATTTACATGTAAATAAATAAATAAATTCAAGGGGAGGCATACTAGGTTTTGGGTGAACAATAGAAAATGTGAATTAACTTACAAGTTGAGTTGCAGGCAGCAGCACGATGTAAAAAATATAGGAAATATTTACTTACCATCTATATGTCCTAACATAATCTGTCATACCTTTCCCTTTTCTCCCCTCATAAGTAAAAAATCAAACCATATTGTTGAAGAAAAAGTACAAAAAGAGTCTTATAAACCCATTGTGAAAAGATAGTCAAAGGATTTTGTTCGTATTTAAAAGTATTGAATTGCAACCAAACAAAAATAAATAAATAAAACAAAATAAACAAACATGTTCTTCAATCTTTCATGAAAGTAAAGCAACAAGTTGAGTGTCTGTTTTTAAATAATTAGCAACAAAAGTTTGTCATTTCTTGACCTTAATAAGTGAATTGCAGGCTGACTCATAAGAATATCAATAGATTCAATACTGATGTGTTCGGTAGTTAGGGAAGGACTTACATAAAAAAGGGTTCTTCAAAAAATGAGTTGCTTTTGATATTATATGGAACTAGTCATACCATTCATATTTTCTTTCAAATTAACTATTGCTCAGAAGAATACCTGAATACACAATCCAAGCAATGGGGAAATCTCTTTCTTTAAATTGTCTCTTATCATTCCATATATCTTCTCAAGGAAGGCTGTGAGTTGCTGTTTGAAAAGCAAAGCTGGATATTTGGCTTCAACTTGTCTCAAGTCATCCAGTCCACCAAGCACCCGACCATTAAGAAATGAGAACCCAGCACTTTGTGGAGATGCACGAAGCCCCTAAAAATGTAAGGCAGCAAATGAGATAATAGAAACAGAAACAAAAAAAAGGAAGCTATATCAAATGTCCTGGTTGTTGCCAAAGATAAAACAAATCCCATTTCTTACTTGAGACATCCTCCCAAATAAAGAAGCTGATGTTGACCTCCGCCTTTGTGGAGTTAAGCTAGCTGCTCCACTTGCTTTGAGTGTGCGTTGAAGAAGCAACAGCAGTGTAGACGAATTACATAACCAATAGGACAAGACATCATTGTTATCCTGGACCTTCAGATAGTGAATTTTATGAAATGTTAGCATCTGGCTTATAACATCAGAATTCAAGCATGAATTGATCTCCAGTTAATTTTCACTCATTCTTCCAGAGAAATATCTTGGTGCCATTAAGTAAATTGAATTCAGTTTACCAGGTCCAACAAGGGGATTGATAGTAGTCATTATTTTCAAACATCCAAGATATAGAAACCAAGTAAAACAGAGGTCGGTTATACCTCTATTGCTGCACCTATTGTCTGAATAATACGATCAAATACACTGGTTCTTTCAACCTCAAATGACCTCCATTGGAGAAGGGATTTGTAAATCAAGCAAGCAGCAATAGGCCTGCCCCCAGAGAATCCTAGATCTTGTGAAATACACTTGATTAGCAGGTCTTGGTTTTCCTGCACCAGAAAAAATGATTAGCATGAAGAAAATATCTGGGAATTACAAGTACCAATATGAATATTGAGTACATGTGGAGCATGCCTCAGGTAAAAATTCATTATTTTTAAATGACCACCAAACTACTGCCCTGGAATTAAAAAAAAAAGAAAAAAAAAAAAGGAAAGACCGAAAGAGGATATCCACCTGCTGCTTCTCATTGAGAGATTTCTGGGGCTTTTCCTCAGATTCAGGTTCCCGTGGAGAAGAAAGGGCAAGACTTGAATCCTGAGACATTTTAAAGATGGTGGGACACAAAATACATGGTTTATTTTTCATCTCTCAATCAGGAGTGTTGGGTATAACATAAGTGATAAAATTACTCTAGATTCTCTTACCAATTGTTTCTTTGCTTCTCCATTTAGAACATTTCCATTCTCAGGAGTTCTCTGCAATCCAGAAAAAATAACTCAACATTTGTTTCCATGAGGACATTTGAGGTGCAACAATGGATAAATTGCATGCTGTTGATACCTGAAGAATCGGTGTTTTTGGTCGTGCAGATAAAGCTTTAGCAGTTGGTGATATGGCCAGTGCCTGTTGACGAAGTACTTGATTCTCTGATTCTAAATTAGAAAGCTTCTCTTCAAGCCTATCATTAGTGACAGAAAAGTTAAAAAAATGAAATAAAAGAACATAATATAATCAAGAGGGGCGTGCTGGAATTCTGTCAGCATCACATATCCAGTTTCTTCCATGTGGAACTCTGCCAAAGTGCCAGGTGGTTGAAAATGTAAATCAAAAAACAGTTGAAACTAGGAACTTTTAAGTATTAAGAGATATTGAATCTCGATTCAGCACCTGATTAATCAAGAAGCATGCTGAAGGAGGACAATTCTGAACAATAAAACTTAAATTTGAAAATCAAGAAAATATTACAGATTATATCTGAGCAAAATTTTGGTGGTGGACTCATCAATCCACATACGAGTAAAAAGTTGATAGTAAAGGGCACAGGTGGAATCAACACAAATAGGTGGTGTAGTTGTCTCAGGTTCTCCAGACATTTAATGCAGTATTACCAATAAGACATAGAAAACTTCCAAATGGTTCCATTTCGTATGTTTTGTTACAAACCTCTGCACTGAATCTTGGAGTTGATCCACTTTCTTCTCTGCATCACCAAGCTTTGTGGTTAGTTCCTCATTTTGGGCCTGAGCAGCAGCACAAGCTTGCTTGGCCTCTTCTGCTGCTTGTGTTTGTGATAGTAAAGAAGCCTGTAAATTTGCAAATGGTTGTCACTCTAATCCACAGTTCTAATAGTTAACCCATATGCTAACATCAACATGAGGTATATTAAACTGCAACAGGAGTTCCCTGATTTCCAACTTTTCCACTTTCTGATAAACCAAGCGTTCATGGCTAGCTTCAAGTCTTAAGTTAAATCAACAAATAGTAGTATATGTAAACTACCCATCATATGATGATTCCAAATACAGATTAATGCACAATTACATAACTACACTAAGTGCAGCCAGTTCCTCATATATAACGTACATATAGCACATGCAATCATAGCCCCATACATTTGCAAGATCCGTTTTCAATTTTAATATGGGAATGTGAATTCAACATTAGAGTTAAATTACCTCTACCAAACCAAGGAGCCATAACCAAATAAACCTTCTGCTATTTATAGGGTGTGGCATGAGATTTTAATCACCCAGGTGCATCTTAATGCAAATGGTCTAGATTAGGACTAAGAGAAAGCGAACGTATGAGATACAGTAATCATCATAGACAAAAGTTAGTAGCTCTACCTTCAGCCTTTCAACTTCAGCTGTCAACGAGTCCACCTTCTCTGTATCTTGGACTATAACTGGGGTCTCCTTAATGACAGGAGGTGCTTCTTCAATTGCTTTCCGAGCTGCCTCTCGTTCTCTGATAACCATGACATTAGCTTCTTCTATTTGCAATTGCATTGCGTGCAACATTTCTTGCAGTTTAGCAGTTTCCTGGGCTTTTGCCTCCTCAAGATCAACCTGTTTTTCAAACATAAACAAAAAGTACAGTGCAGGCCAATCAGAGGACTATTTCTACCACATCCAAATCACTGCACTGAAACTGAACTAAGATACTTTGTTTATATATCTATATTCTCAAACTGTTGGGGGATGATCCCAAGTGGTGTTTTTCAATTATTATAAATGAATAAAGGGTATTCAGAAATCCGGGGCTCTGGGAGGGACAAATGCATGTAGATAAAGCAACCCAAATAATGAAAGATCATCTTAAAAGAGATGACAGATAAGGGGAGGTGGAGGCAATCAAAGGGATATCTTGGGACTCTGGGAGGGACAAATGTAATTGATAAGCTTCAAAACTGTGTATCGGACTTCCTCCCTTCAAGAGTTCCATTAGTTAACATAAGGGACTAGCTGATCTACAACAACTCTAAACACCCTAATTGATTGACTATATATGTATAATATATACATTTACGAAGAGCAAAAAAATATCTACACTACCCTTAATCGCTTCTCCAACTGCAATCTCCATGTAAGTTCCTCCACCCGCTTTTCTAGCTTGTCCTTTGCTTCTTTAAGGGCCCCTGTTTCTCTTGCAGCCTAAAAAACATTGAGGAAGAATCAACACTAACCTTCATTCCTTACTTACAAGGAGTTGCATAACAAATTTGCTCAAATAACAAATTAATATTAAGGAATGAGATCAGACCATTTTGAGCTTTCTAAGCTCTCTTCTGGCAACTCTGCATCTCCAACTACACTGAGTTACAATTATTGCCTTCTGAAGACTCTTATAATAAGAGTAAGCTTGGTGGCAACGCCAATGTGCCTGTAAACCATACACACCAAAACTCAATTTTTATGTTTCAGAAAGAATTTCACAAAATTGGAATGTTAGTGTTTGCTTCTGCATCAGAGAAATTAATTCTAGAATTAGGGCAAGTTGCACAAGAAAATAAGCAAGTGGTCATGTCCCTGAACAACAATGGTACCTGGATGATGATGGCAGCTTTAGTTTGCTTCCGGAATCTGAATTCATTGCGTGCAGTCATTGCCCTCAAGCCTGTTTGCAATGTGATTGCAGATGATCGTACTGTTAAGTATGATTTCCTGGCAATATATCGTCTAAAGTTCTTCTGGATCTTCAGAGCTGCAGCTTCTCGCCTCAATTGCTCATACAGTTTGCAGGCCATTCTACCTACAAAAAAAAAAAAAAAGAGAATGCAATGCTTTAGTGTTTCAGAAGCCTCAGTGAAATAAACAATAAATAATAAATTTTTTGTATCAAAATGACTATGTATTTACATAGAAAAACACACATTTGTGAAGTGCATGACCGAGGGATAAATCAGCCAAACAGAAATTTTGATACTCCAAAATTTAAACCATTTATTAGATATGCACTCTAAACTTTATATTACTTTCTAAGAAAGCCCCTCTCCTACCAACAAAAGAGGCCTTCACATATTTCATCAGAGTCCCACCCAAGATAATATAATCTCTGGAACTACCAAAAGAGATTTCTTGAGTTAGCCAAGGCACACACAATAATGTAGAACAACCCTAGGATGGTTGCCTACACTCAAAAGCAGGTGGGGCTAGGGTTTTGATTTTAGAGTATAAGGAAAGGAACAAGACATAAAGTTTATGGTAGAGAAAAAAAAATAAGATAAAAAATAAAGAGAAAGAAGAAACGAGGAAGAAAAGATGGAAACCTTAGAGTCTCACTAAGGTCTTCTAGGTGTCTCGCCTAGAAGAAAAATCGATGGTGAGGATTGCAACACTTGCAATGAAAAAAACATAATATTATTAATATCAATCAATTCATTCCTTTGATTTACATCTATTAGCCTATTCATGATTTACATCTATTAGCCTATTCATAGGCTTCTCTAAGAAATCCAAAGTCTTAACTCTAATTCTTATTATAATATCCGAAGTCTATTAGGACTCTAATAACCCATCATGACTCAAATTCTAATTATATTATAACCTAACTAGCTAATCATAATTTGACTCTAACAAATACTAATCCTACTTCAATTCCAACTAATATTAATTCTAATTTAATTCCAAGTAATATTAATCCTACTTTAATTGCAAGTAATACAAATTCCCTTTCTTGATGTATATCTTAAATATTCATCCTCATCACACACACGTTTTAACTTTCTGCATGACTGCTGTAAGTCATAAAGGGCAACCTTCCTGTGACACCAAGTCAAAGTCCTTATACACCATTTTTATCACAAGCAATAATAAACTAGTTAAATAATTATATATCCTTATTTTCACTAACAATGGCTTGAAATAAATTATATATAAATAAATGAAAACATAAAGTATTATCAACTGAGCAGGTAAGTTTTGAAGGAGTACAAGAGACCATACCTCGCCAATAGGATTGCATCTGAATAGCAGCTTTGCGTAATGAGATGAACTCCTTGCGTGCAATGTAAGTACGAATTTGTCGTTGAATTGTTCTAGCTGCATTCCCAAGAACCTCAGCTCTTCTGGCATCTAACTCGGCCATCTGACCTGCTCTCAGAAAAACCTTTGTCTTGCCCACCTGCCAAGTAAACATCACAACAACAATTGTAACACTAATAAAACATAAAAATGAAGATAACAAGGGGTACTACCAAACACAAAAAAAAAGATATTGGAAACATAACAAGATGTCAAAACATGCTGCAAAAAACCCATTGATTACAGTAGTGCTTTGAAATGGAATTGACAGCTCACTGTGTATTTTAGAGGGAAACGAAAAGGAGCCAATGACATTAAGTACCAAAAAAAATTCATATGAAATGTCAGCCATGGTTTTTCAAACAATTACATTTCTCATTTCAGTCTCTCAGCACAGGACATAATGCACCTGAGGGCAGAATAATTAAGTAATCTATTTCAAACAAAACCATAGAGATCTTACATCCAGGTATATGTCATCAATTCACTTTGTATATGATTGTTTTTAAACAAGTATGGCAAGAAATCTTTTGCATCACATAATAAACCATAAAAAACAGTTAAATTCTTGACAGAACCAAAAAAAAAAGGGGTGATTTTTCTCAAGTTGAATCTATTCAACTCAACAAGGACTTAATCCAAACTTCTTGTGGTTGGCTTTTTCCACATTAAATCTCGTTTATCTACAATCTCACTAAATTACCACAAAAATAGAAAACCTGTAGAAAAAGGGTTATAAACCTTGACAGTATCCATCAAAAAAAAAAAAAGTCAAAATCCTTAAGTAGTAGCATGATTAAGGGTGATGAGTTAGATGGAGATGTTGAATCACCTGGTATCCTTTCAAACCCTTTTTATCAAGAATCATTATGCATGCAGTCTTGTCATCATAGCTGTAAAAAGAGTGAGAAAAGGCCACATGAAATTCCATTTGATATTTCTAGCATTCAAGTGCAAGTGTAACAAAATTCTCCAAAAGAAAAGTTCTGTCTTTATTGCCAAATTTGTAGCAGTAACAAGATTGAATAGGACTTACTTTCCCTCAAGAACTTCTGGAGCAAGAACACCAAAACGGTGAAGAAACTCATAGAATGTCCGCCTGGTAGGATATCCAGCACAGCTGATCCTGATTGCCTCAAGAACACCCTGCAGTTATAAGAATTTTAAAAAGTTCATTAAAAAAAATCTAAATGTCAAAGAGAAATTAACAAGCAACAACTGAGAAATAAAGCATGCGCATTGACCAAAGTATACTCACACCACAGCGTAATTGTTGGATAATATTGGCATTCTCAAAAATGGCAGGCTTCAAGACATTATTTGGCTTCACGCATCTGATGTAGTGAGGTTCAGTAGCACTCAAAGTCTCCATCAAAGATTGCAGTTGTAGCTGTGGGTCATAAAAGTTAATTCATTACATCATTCTTGAAACAAATGTTCAGACTACTCATATGCAAAACTCGTAAATGTTGTGCATCTATGCAAGAGTGCAACGGTCATAAAAAAAATAACTGGAGCTTATTAAACCAACGAATTTTTCAGTTCCACAAAGGTTAAGAGCAAATGCTAGACAACTGATAAGCAAGAAAACTAGATTGTTGGATCGTCTGAAATAACTGTAACCACGAATAAAGAGCAAGGAAACCGGCAGGGGTTATAACATATGCATGTTTGTGTACACTCATGAACAAACCTTCAGCACTTCATAAGGTTAGAAAAAAAATTCAGGGAACTCCACAAAACTAAGTTGAAAATTAAACTTCTACACCATCATATACTCCATCAGAACAAGAAAAGTTGAAAAGGAAATTCATGCAGATTACCTTAAAACGTGATCCAATGGAAGAAAATTTGGATGACTTTGATGTTTCCTCTGATTGTGCAGGAAATAAACTGACCACAAAGGGGCAATTTGATGCAGTAAGCAAAGCTTGATGTTCTGCCACCACATAATCTTTGTTTTTGTCCAGAAACAGATTGGCTTGGTAATTTACCTTAACACACAGGTAAAATGTTTCAGCAATTAATCACCATGCCCCACTCACACCATTACTTGAAAAAGAAAAGGAAAGCAAACATCTCATTTGACAGAGATGTGATGTGTTTACCTCCCCTGCATAATGGCTAATAGTAAAATCAGTACGTGAAAGCTTTGGTTTGATAAAACGTTTATTATTTTTAAAAGTCTGGTACAACTTCTGTGCAAACGTCTCATGTGTAGACTTAGGAAACATGCTGCATGAAACAACAAGGCAAAAATGAGTCATAGTGTTAAGAAGGTTAACTCATCCACAACAGACGGCAAAGGAACATATACATGAAATGAATCTAGAAATCCTAGTAAAAATTCTATGATTACATGATCAAAGATTGAAGCAGAGAATAACAAACAGACATAAATAATAGCTGCATACCAGGCTTCATCTAGAAGTGAAATAATTCCTCCAGGTTTCTGCAAAAGATTAAATGTCTCAGTTACCAGGCAGAATGACATCGTTTAATAACACGAATGACAAAATATGTACTAAATATAAGAGCATAAAAAACATAAATAAGTCCAAATCCCAATACATAATATTCTATAGAGCAAAGAGAAACACAAGACGGTTATTGAAAAATTTGTAAGGGCATAGGTTAATGGTTAAACCTTCTCAATCAGATCCAAAACATCTTGATTATCAACAAACTCAATATAGCTCCAGTTTATCTCTTCTTTTGTATACTCTTCTTGCTCCATTTTGAAGACATGCTGCAAATGCACAAAAAAGCTGAGATCAGCATAAACCAGTCTCCAAAATAGCAAGCAAAAACCATTGCCGAAGTAAGCTAACCTGATTGAAATGCTGTTGTAGTTTCTCATTTGTATAGTTGATGCAGAACTGCTCAAAACTGTATTACATGAAAATGGTAAGCATAGGACCAACAATTTTATTTATATTTGTGCATAGTATAAGTGCTGGAAACAAAAAAGAAAAAAGGGGAATCCTATGCCTTGGTGAGCCTCCCCAGGAAGATCCTGAAAGGTGGCACTTCAATTTCACATTCTAATTGATCACCATAAGATACATTCTAGCCATTACCAACACCTTATTGATGAACAGCCTCAAATGCAATGGTCAGAATACATTTAAGGTTGATTTAATGTACAGGAATCATAAAGGAAATGATTTTGATGGTTCATTTGCAGGTTCCACATGTTCCATGGATTACCAAGGGCATTATATACCAAAAACATTGTCCAAGCCCATCTTAAGTTAAATCATTTCCCTCCCGATATAAAGACAAAGGAAAAAGGATCACCTTGACCCATGATGTTTATAAGCTCTCCAATTAATGGCTTACCTATTACACTTAAAACTTTCAAAACCATAGATATCAAGAACTCCAATTATTGACTTCGAGTTTGGGTCCTGCCCAATTGAGTTGTTAATTTTATCCACAAGCCTGAAACCAATATAGTAAAAAACATTATAATGTGAAATACAAATTACATAAACACTTTCAGGCCCTCATAACCAGAGATAATGGTAAAACATTTTGAGTTCTGAAGGTAATTACCAATCAAACAAGCGAGAATATATAGTTTTAGCTAATGCGTCCCTGCTACCAATGGCATTAACAGGATCAAGAGTTCTTGTAATAATTTCTTCTGGTGTCACCATTACACGTTTAATTAGTGCATCTTCCAAGCTCTGGGCATCACACCTAACAAACAATTTTGATTAGTGTCGAATAAGTAACCATCATAACAAGATGAGAACATGCACTCTGGACAGGGAAAAGGAGAAAACATACTTGAGAAGTTCAGCCGTCATGTTAAGATGGAATCTCGACTGTTCATCCTTGATGACTGAGGAATCTATCTCCTTTCCTTTTGCAAAGTTAATATTGCCAAGATGAAGAATTGCAGCGACAACCCTGAAAATTGCCTCCTGAAGAGAATGGTATATGATCACAAATTTAACTCAATCACCACAAAACTAAATGATGTCTTGAAACCACAGAAAAAGAAGAACCTGTTCTTGTTCACTAATTCCAACTATATCCATAGCCCTTCTGGTGGCCAGATATTCATGACCATCATTTACACCATCCAGTTCATAACAATTTGACTGATTTAGATAATGAAAGGTTCTTGGATTCCCCAACTTATATCTCTCAATTTCCTGGAAATTTACAGAGAATTTCTCAAAATGGCACATATAAATATACGTTTATGATCATTAGCATTATCAAACCTTCTTGATCAAAAGAGCAACCAAATAAAAGAAAAATAAGCAAAACAGTGCAAAATACCTCAGGTGGTGCTGCACAAAGAAGATAAAAGCAATGGTAGTTCCTCTCAGGAGTTGAAATCTGGCATACTCGAGACCTTTCAAGAAGATAAGTTCTGACAGCTGCCCCAGATATCCTTCCACTCTTGTCAAATTGGATTTCAACAAATTTACCAAAACGACTGCATTGTCACCAGGTTGAACGAAAAATATAATATAATAAGCACCTCAAGTGAGATAAATATAAATCATGGATTGAAAAATAACTATACCATAGCTGAAACCAAGAACATTAAAATATTGAAATAGCATAACTATAAGATGACATATCACATGACAACTACATGTTTCAATAAAGAAGGCATAAAAAACACACACCTCGAGTTGTTGTTTCTAACAGTTTTGGCATTGCAAATGCTTCCAGAACTGGATTGGACTGTAAAATTTCATTAACAAATAAGCATCAATATGGAATCAGGTCCAGTCCATTTTCAAGACAACATGATGAGCATGTGCTCAACTAGAATATTGTGGAAGTTATAGACAGTGATCCAAGTGAACACTTTATATTACCTCCAAGACCTGCTGTTCAACTGTTCTTCCCTCTACACCAGATCTCCCTCCCAAGTGGGCTAGATATCTCATGAGCATCTTTGTTGTTTCAGTTTTACCAGCACCACTTTCTCCACTGACCAAAATCGAGTTGCTCTTTCCTTCATTAATCATTGCCCTATTTTATTTTATTTTCATAGAAGACCGCATATAAGTAAGAACAACACCTAAAAAGAAAATTTATGACAACCAAGAGATGAACCTGAAATCACCTGTATGCAACATCTGCAACAGCAAACACATGAGGACTGAGCTCCCCAAAACCTGCTCCCTTATATTGTTCCATCATGTGGGTGTCATACAGATGAGGCAATCTTTGAAAAGGATTTATTGCAATTAAGATGTTTCCAGTATACGTCTGGAAAGGTAGGATCAAAGTATTAGCATCATTAGAACTTTATAATTGGATTTTTTTTCTAGCACTTGCTTGAGCATCAAACATTGCAGACAAGGGGAAAGATGAAAGACAACTTACATAAATCTCATTAAGTTCATATCTAGCGGCCAAGTTTTGCAGAACCCCAGGTTCATGCAAATATGAAAGCTTTGTCATGTCATCTACACCTCCAGGTGGAGCTTCAGTATCCTTTGGAAACACCTTAGAAATATTCGCAACAACCTGCCCAAGGGCATCCAACAAATCAGAAACTGGAACCATAGAGACAAATTATTTATGAAACTGTATAACCAACTGTGACTGACACCATATGTGAAAATTGAAGTCCCTAGTAAGGAGGACTTAATGAATTATAGAGGTGAATTTAATCATCTAGAAAACATTCATGCGTCTCAAGAAGCAGATCACATTAATTAACCATGTTAAGACATAATTCCTTCATAAGATAAAATAACAAGAGATGAAGGGTGATTGAAGGATCACAACAAGTTGTTGCATACAGCAAACATTACGCACAAATTGAACCTGCTACAGAAAGGCTGATGCTTTAGGTTGCGCATGTCTCTCCAGATTAGCAAGGAGTTGATTGGAAGTTTGTGAAGCATGAGAGGAGCATTGTACATTTAGAATGCATGGTTTGTATTCTAAGAAGATTATTTAATGAGGAATTCATCAAGTACCAACTGAGACACAACTATATCCAAATTTCCTAGGTTATATGTATATGGCAGGAAATCATATGGCAATCTATTTTATATTTCTAATTCATGTATTTATTGATTTATTTATTTATTGTGTATGAACTGAAGAAACTTGTTTTTTGCATTAGTATAGGATAGCATTAGTTCTAGAGAAGCTTTTGAAGTTTAAGTTAGGTTCTAAAAGTTGATCAATATTTCATTATGTTAGGGCCCTGGGAGTTTCTATTTTGTGAAGTTCTATTTTATTGTAAGAGATATTATCATTTGCCAATAAAATATCTAACTTTCATTCCTTTTTTTGTTAGGTAAATTTTTGTCCCTTTGGGACTTGAACCCTGAACCTCCCACAAACCCTCCTCAACCCTTTATCACTTGAGATAGGCCTCAAGGGCATCTGTAACTTTCATTCTATATTCCCACAAAAAAAAAAAAAACCGTAAAGTTACGAACTTCAACTATGTTGCTTGCACTTATTCACCTAAAAATAACATGAGTGAAGAAGTAGGATTGATTTGCAATCTCTATTTGATAGAAAGATGCTCTGCAATTGATATTTTATTTTGCCCCTATGAATAAATGGGGAGTTGTCTAGGTTGGAGAAGGGGGTTGCACAGAGTTTTCAGAGAATGTGGAAAAAGTTTATACTTTAGATAATACTCCCATATTTTAGTCAACAATAATCTAGAGTCAGGAAGCCCTAGCATAAAGTACATAGAAAATTCCCAACCAAAATTTTCTACGAAAAAGCCCAATGCATGTCTCAACCTCGTGCCCAAGCTGACACTTTGTAAACCAAATATCGTATTTCAATATTAAATATCAAAAATAAAATATAAGATAAAAAATGTGGCTGAAAAGCTACTAACATTGTAACTCAAAACATTAAAAATTCAACATGATAACTCCTTACTTGATTGATGCAACTCCAATTAACATCCTAGTGATTTTTTTCTTCATTGAACCACCATCTAAAATGAAACTCTAAGAACTTCGGTTCTCCATCATCCATAAGATCTTTTTTCCTTTTAATAAGCTCTATAAGAACTGTCTAAGATCATATCACTTTCTTCCCTGGTTTATCTTACACTTAATCCCTTGCTTTTCCCTTTTTTCCCACATATTTGACATTCTACTTCCACTGCTAAACTTAGGTATCACCTTATTACAGTTGTCCAGGGACTTCCGTAAGCAAGACAGAATATTAGGTATTACCCTATTACAGTTCCCTAGGGACTTTGGGAAACAAGACAAAAAAATTCAGTCCATCCCTTCATTTTTTCACACATAATGCATGCTCTTCCAGAATGGAATTTTCTTGCAACAAAGGCAATTGTTTCAACAAACAAGTAATGTATGTTGACATATACTGTAAAAATTAGCAGAAATAAAATTTTTTTTTTTTTTTTTTTTTTGATAGACAGAAAATAAAATTTCTTTTACTTACCGTTTTTCCTTTTGTGGTATGAACATGAACCTCAAGACCATTGATCCTAGAAACTTCACCATCAATCCATGCCTCCACTGGATCTTCAACCCATACATGAGAACCTACAACTATATTAACCGGTGCAGCCTGCAAAAGCAAGTAACCATCAGAACCATCAAGGTATGCACATTTAAGTTCCAAAATTTAGGAACCAAGTGCAAGTGTTTCGGGAACAGAAATCAATTGTAAACATGAAAACTCAAATCTCCAATAGATGAAATAAATGAAAAAAAAAATCATATCAACGTCCAAAAAGAAGATACATAAAAACAAATTAAAAAACTGCCAATGACTGAAAAAATGTAAATTTGAGGGAAGGATCATTAATGATGGACAAGTTTGATGAGTCAACATTCCACATAGAGCAATGTAGCAACTTTTTATCAGATATTCTCTTCAAGAGTGTGAAAGTGGTAAAGAGTGGCTAAAGTACTCAGAGAATCCTTCTGAAAGACTGCAAAAGGCGTGAGCTGGTGTTCCTAAGAACAACGCCTCTCACTTCAAAAGGGTTACTTGGCAACAAGTGTTTTCATGAAACACTATCTCCATATGTTTTAAACAGCTAACAAGGAACAGAACCTTGGCCCTCCAAGAAATAACAAACTCTTATGCTGCTTCTACATTTCACTGACCAATGCCTCCTGCTCCCCCAACAAAATATCCATCATACTTACAATTAACATATATTAGAACCAAGTGCCGACACTGCGTATAACTACTTCTCATCATATCCAAAATTGCCAATCACCCTTCCCATTAATTTCAAACAAAATGATCATCATCACACAAAACTGTATTTTCCATAACTTATCACCAGACATAGAGCCAGGCAACAACCACCATGCATTTCACTCACAGAAGCCCAATTCTACATACCAAAACCAGTCTAGTTATCTTCAAAGGTACCAAATCTTCCACACACCAAAATTTTAACTCAAGGACTAAAGGACCCACTTGGAAAAAATCCATGCTTCTGCTCTCTGTTTCTGAAGGATTCTTTTTCACGTTTCTAGCGTTTTCTTTGGGGCCTTACTTTCATTCATGTCTTTATGTAATACATGATATACCCATCATGAAAGGAATCACACTACGTAAAAACCCGAAAATTTCATCCAAAACTTCTTCATTCATGCAAAAACATAGAAATGAAAAGTTAAAAATAATAATAATAAAGATTAAAAGATTGAAAGAATCAATAAAACTCTCTCATAATGAAGGGTTTGGTAAAAAGAAACAACAAAAAAGCAAGAACTCCCAATTCCTCAAAAACTTAAATAGCACAGAACAATACAACCACATACCAAATAATACTCCTCCTGCAACCTAATGATGCAATAAAAACGTTTTTCCCAAAAAATATAAAATAAAAATTTAACCAGCAAACTGATGGAAACCAATCCAAGAGACTCAATCCCCCAAAATTGAAAAAACAGTGTAATTAAAACAAAACCAAATTAACACCCCTTATTCAACACCTATTGGATTCGAGAATAGCCTAACCATGCAATTGGATAGAACAGAACTTCAACAACCACAAACATGCACATAAATATATTAGAGACAAAAAGGTGAAAATGAATGAGATTAAAGATGCTCTGAATTACCATGGATTCCAACAAACCGATCCTGATCTTCAACTCATCCAAAGACAGCAACAGATGAGCAAATTACACCCCACCTGAAACTCACCAACCACAGATCAGACCGAGAATCTGAATCACGCCCACCAATTCACAAAACTCACAACCAACAACAAACAACAATTCGAAAATCTTCCCCTTTTCACAACCTGAACTCCCTCTATCAGTTTGAAAACACCAAGCCCAAAAACCAGAACTCGACTCGGTTTCTTTCCTTCTCTCCCTAGGATTCGGAGGCGCCCCTCTCTCTCTAGAATTGTGGGTTCGAGGACGAGTCTCTCTCTAGGCTTCTCTGGTCAGCTAGCGGTGGTGGGGGCAGTCGTGGTCTCCACACACAAACACAAACACAAACGCTGGTCTCTTCAGAGTCTTTCTCTCTCTAGCTTCTCTCTAAAACCCCCAGGAAATGGAGGCTATTAGTGTGTCATTATTGACTCATTAGGAAATCAAGGATTTATTTTTAAATTTGTTTGATTTATTTTTTACTTTAATTTCAAAAATACCCTTTATTTTTTAAAAAAATCACTTACAAAAATAATTATAACACTTTTATTTATAAATATAAATATTACTATAAATACCCTTAATTTATTAAATTTTATATTTATAAATAATATTTTAAAAAAATTCTACCTTTGATAAGGAATAATGCTTAGAATATGTTTTGTATTTAATCATTTAAATAGTATTTTTAATATTTAAAAATAAATTAAAATAAAACATTAATTACCTTTTATTACCAAAATTATCAACACTATGATTTTAAAATTAATGGATATGGAATATCATCCTATTTTGCATAAATATTAAAATTAATCAATATTTATGTCATAAATAAAAAAATCAACAAAATTGTTGTTGAAAAATGTTTTCAAACTTTAAAAAATATTTTAAAATTAAAATGTTTTTTAGAATAAATTTAAAGTGTTTTTAGTTATTTTTATAAAATATTTTAAATAATAATTTAAAATACAAAAAATATTTTTTGAGAATTGTTATATTATATATTGTGGTATGATGAAATGAAATTTTGATATGATGAAATGAAATTTTGAGAATAAAATATTTTAAATAATAATTTAAAATACGAAAAATATTTTTTGAGAATTGTTATATTATATATTGTGGTATGATGAAATGAAATTTTGTTCCTAAAAATAATTGAGAACGGTCCAAATCTATATTCTAACATTTTATAAAACCAATTGTTATTTATTTGCTTAGGTAGAATATATTTTGAAAAACAATATTTAAAATCAATTATTAATTGTTATTATTATTATTATTATTATTAGGGTAATCTTGTAATTAGTCGGTGAAATGGGGTCAAGGTCGAGGACAAGACAAAGAGTATGGAGGGGATATCCCCGCCATCTTTGTTGGCTTGTTAAATATTTTAAAACACAAAAATAAAATATATATATATATATATATATATATATATATATATTTAAAAATAAAAATATTAGTAATAAATAAATAAAAAGGAATATTGTGATTGGAAGAAATGATGATAGCCTCCGCACATGGGGGCAGCTGTCGGCCTCCGAATCCCGACCATCGGACATAAATAGCCTCGAATTTACCGCTTCCTCGGCTTTTAATCCTTCTATCTCAAGGTCATTTCTGTCTTTTTGTCTCTTCTTGCCATATATTTTTTTAATAATGTTTTTTTTTTTTAATTCCTAACACGTGGTTCATTTTTGAATTTTTAAGACCTAGTACACTTTTTGAATTTCAAATAAAAAAAAGGGCACGTAACGTATAGTTAAATATGTTGAAAAATTAATTTATAAAAATTACTATTTTGGGACTTTATTTTTGGGATTTTAAATTCATATTGGATTGATTTAATTATATTAGTAAGTTTAGTATAGTTAAAATAATTTATCATGTGACTTAGAAAAATGTCACTTTTCTCATACCCAACCATATCTATTGTCAACTTGTGGCTTAAAACGATTCTCATGATTTTAAAATATGCCTATAAGGTTAAAAAGAATTCATACTTATTTTATATCATAAACTTTTTCTCAGATCTGATATGGAATATCATAATATTTTTCTATTGATGGTGTTTGATTTCTTTTATAATAAGGGATTTATAATAAGGGATTCTAGTTCACGATCATGTTCAATATCAAAATTCTACTAATCTATCTTTGATTTTTTATTTAAATTACATTTCATAGTCATATTCAATAGGAATATTCTAGTGATCTTATATAAGTCGGACAAATATCCAATGTCTCACATTGGTCTAACATAAGGCGGATGGAAGTTAAATTATCGATGTTGGTTAGACCTTATAAGAAGAAATACATATATTTCTCATTAGCTTATACTTTTGGGAGCATATGTGGTCTTAGATCATAATCAAATAAACTTTCTTGAAATTTTATCATTTTTCATTGATTACAATGAGAAAATGAATGCAATTACTTAAAAGAAAAATGATTTTGAAAAAATCAACTTTATAAGACTTGGGATTCAAAATGACATTATTAAAGTTGTTACATATGAGAGACAATCAATGTTATCATTATTGAAGATGAAGGTGATACATTTTTTTTATTATGATTAATGAATCCCATAACATCTTCAAAAAAGAGTAAATGGTCCTTCTCTTGCATTATGTCCATAAAAAAGAGCACATAATTTTATTATATTTGAAAACAACCAAAATAAACAAATTTTAATTTTAAAAATTAATTTTGATTTCATTTTTTGTTTTTAAAATAAATAAAAAAAATGCTTTATAATTCTATTACAACAACTAGAAAAAATATATATATGATTTTGTTATCCTTTTTTTTTTGGCACCAAATTTAAAAAAAAAAAAAAAAAAAGTGAAATCATGATACATAAAACATAATTTTGAAAATATTTAGTTTTTTCTAAAATTGACCTAATAAAATTTTAAATTTAAAAAATCCAAATTAGTTTAGTTCCATTTTAATAATTTGATTTGATTTTGTTGGATTTTTTAGTTTGCATTGCAATTTTAAAGGTTTCTACTCCCATATCCACCCCCAAGAAAAATAATTTTTTTTTAAAAAAGAAATATTGTTGAAGTACTTGAAAATGTGATGACCATTGCAACAACTACCTACAATATTATCCATAACCTAATTTCATAGCTACTTCACATCCTCCAATTTAACTCCTTGTTGCTCCACCAACCACTAACCCTAACCACTTCTATCAATTTTCCCTTGAATAACTTGTAACCATATATTGTGATACTTCCATGAGATGTAATCCTGTTATAGGAATGACTTTTGGCTCATGGATCACAATTTTTAGCATATGATAAACCAATTTAATCCTAATAAAGTATTACTAGTTACACCAAAGGATGCAAAACACAATCTTGATCGCCAAGTTAGCCCACCAATTTAGAATATGGAAAACACAATTTCAAAATCTTAAGATATGAGCTAAATCAAAGGATAGAAATATTGATAATATTTCTATCATAATGTCGGTAATTTTAGGGTACGAAAATTGAAAGGAGGATATGGATATTTTATTGATATTTGGCTATTTTCTTTCATAAATAGTAACAAAACTAGCATAAGACGAGGAAGGCACATGTCTTTCTTGAAAAAATTTAAAACAATTATGATATGAGGTGTGTTTGAATCGATATTTCATTGATATTTGACTATCTTTCTCCACAAATAGTAGTAGGTCCAACATATATGTCCCTTCGGAATCTTAAAACAATTTTAATGAGAGTTGAGTTTAAGCTACTATTTCACTGGTATTTGATTATCTTCTTTCATAAGTAGTGATGGATCTAACATATGCGACTCTCTTGAAAAAGTTAAAAGAATTATGATGAGAGTTGAGTTTGAGTCGATATTTAACTATCTTCTTTCACAAGTATTGGTGAATCTAACCTCCCTAAAACAATATTAAAATAATTATTATGGGAACTAGTCTTGAGCCAATATTTGTCTATCTTCCTTCATAATCAGTGATGTGACTTGAAAATTTTAAAATAATTATTGATAGGAGTTGTTCTCCACAAAAGTCGAAAATTTTGAAACAATTATTTGTTGGAACTAAGTTTAAGCTCACTCCCTTTTGTTAGAAAGAAAAAAAAAATACAGCAACCACCAAGTTAGATATGTGTTGTTTTTTATTTATGCCCTTGGAATAAATTTAATGTATTTTGCACATTTTTATAAGTTGCATTATAGAAGATTCCTTAACTAAGTCGATATCTAGAGATATTTATTAAGCTCATGCTAAGAGTATACAACCATATGGATTATGATTTTATATTGTGTTGTCCCATAGACCATTATACTCAAATATTTATTTGTTAATGGGATATTATATCGAGTCATTCTTCAATCTTGTTTGATTTTTGTATAACTATCAAAGATGTGACAAAATAAACTCAAAGTACTTAAAAAGTTTTATTGGATTATTACTTTATGTATATCTTAGATAGGTCTAAGATTAGGCGATGACAATATTGATTGCAACCACACATGAAAAGTCACATAACTTATACTTATCGCGTATTTAAGCTAGATGTGAGAACTTAATATGATGCTTGAACTCAAAGCATGTAAAGAACTCGAGTTAGGCACTTGATAAAATTAAATTGAGATCCATACAATGTATGAGATATGATGTATCTTCATATCTTTTTCGAGCTCCACCATAGCATGTATTTCATGCTATATGTTCTTAGCAACCAAATAAGTAATTAGGGAACTATTACTCTACCCCACATGAGTTCTTATAAATCATTGCGATCACATTTGATGTCTTATGTGACCGACTATGTAATGAATTATAGATTTGATGTATACTTCTCTAGTATGTTGCCTCGGGATATGATTTGATGTGACCTAAAACGAGATTACTAGAAAAACAATTAGGCTAAAGTTGAATGATATAAAGCCGAGGGAAAAACTTGTGAGTGATACATTCTAGCCTTGTGATCATTCTCGGACGACCTATGTTACATGTTGGTGTTGCAGGAATAAACCGAAATATTTTCGGGAGGGATCAGAGATGCTTAATTCAATACAAGTAAATAGAACATATGAACCTAGAGCAATGCCAAATCAGGACTTGACAAATCGTTACAACTTTTAGACATTCCGTTTAGACATCTCCCAGTCATGTTCCCTCCAATGGTATCTATAGACTATATGGCCTATAAGTCAACCGTTAAGATAGACGAGAGTGGATTGAAGTTGAAGTCCAAGGCCAGGATCTACACACCAGTTGCCATCTTCAC
Organism: Vitis riparia; assembly: GCF_004353265.1. Classification (NCBI taxonomy): domain Eukaryota; kingdom Viridiplantae; phylum Streptophyta; class Magnoliopsida; order Vitales; family Vitaceae; genus Vitis; species Vitis riparia. The sequence goes on along the minus strand of NC_048439.1, from coordinate 1,607,234 downwards.
TGATACTAAGAGAGAGAAGCATGGAGAAGAAGCCCGATATTCAGCAATTCAAAGGTCAATACAGGCTTCCGAAATTCGCCATTCCGAAACGGTACGATCTCGTCCTCAAACCTGATCTTTCGGCCTGCACCTTTTCGGGTTCCGTCCAGGTCGACCTCTCCATCTCACAGGTCACCCACTTCCTCGTCCTCAACGCCCTCGACCTCCAAATCCACCAAGCTTCATTCACCAACTCCCAGAATAAGGTAGAATTTCCCAACCCATGATTTCGGTTTGTTTTTATTGTTAGCCACCCATTATTTCGAATGGTAGTTTAACATGGTGTCAGGGTTTATACTTGTTGGTTCAGTGGGAGCTTAACCTTTTTTTTTCTCTTTTTTGGTTGGGTTTATTAATCTGCAGAAGTATTGCCCTTGTGATGTTGTTCTGGAGGCAGATGATGAGGTGTTGGTGTTGGTTTTTGATGAGGCTCTCCCCACTGGAGATGGGGTTTTGTGGATTTCATTTTCTGGGGTTCTCAATGACCACCTTGTTGGATTCTATAGGGGGTACTTTTTCCTTTCTCTGTTTGTTTCAATAGAAAATATTTTGGGAGAAATTGAGAATTGGTTTTTATAGTTGGTTAATTAGTTAACAACTTAAGGTTTTAGCACAAACACCAGTTGAATATGGTATCACAAGCTTGCTGGGAGTAAAAATATGCCACAGCATGAATTCAAAATCCTAGATTTTCATTTTTCCTTTTCTCATTTTTTCTAGGCAACCAAACAAGACTTCAAGAAACAGGGATTTATTTTTTTTTTAAGGGTATTTCCTTGTTACGAACTAATGTTTTGGTTTTAACAGTACATATGTGGATGGAGGAGTGAAGAAGAATATGGCAGCTACTCAGTTCGAACCTGCAGATGCAAGGATGTGTTTTCCATGCTGGGATGAACCAGCTCTCAAGGCATGTATATATATTAGAAAATTTTCTTATTAATGTAATCGATGTTTTCCTTGAGATTTAGTCCCGAGATTTTACTAATTATGGAAAATACTACTCTTCCTGCAATTTTTATTATGATTGTAGGTATTTAGGCTTTATTCAACGCCAGTCTCATCCCACACAGAAGGCCTTGTTTTGCTGTTGTAACCAGCTATTATGCTTGATTTCTACTTACATATAATTTATTCTGTTCCTAGTTTCTAGTTATTGTAAAAAGATTGTTCTTTGCTGCGTTAGCATCACTTTTACCTTCTCAACAGGCCACCTTCAAGGTAACCGTAGAAGTGCCATCAGAGTTGACTGCATTGTCTAATATGCCAGCCATTCAAGAAACAGTTAATGGGCACCTTAAGACTGTTTATTTTGAGGAATCTTCAACCATGTCAACTTATTTGGTGGCTGTTGTTGTTGGTTTATTTGATCATATTGAAGACACAACAGCTGATGGTATGCATATAAGTTTGAGGATGTATTGTTTCATCCCATTGAATTGAGTTTTCATTCTTTAGATTCTTTAACCATTCGTGCAGGGATCAAGGTTCGGGCATACTGTCCTGTTGGCAAGGCTGATCAAGGGAAGTTTGCTTTAGATGTTGCTGTAAAGACACTTGATATGTTCACAGGGTAAGTGTGTTATATTTATTTACTTCAATCTTGTGATCTTATGAACCAAATGATACATTCTGTTGTGGGAAGCTGTTGTCTAGGCAGCCCCTTCCCCGGCTCTTATCTGGTGCGTGGTAGTAGGTAGCCTTTTTCTCAGTTTGTCTGGGATGGCTCAGTTTGTCTGTTGAGTCAATTTGTTAATCCTCATTTGATTCATGTAGGTACTTCTCAATGCCTTACCCGCTTCCTAAACTGGATATGGTTGCGGTCCCAGATTTCTCTGGCGGTGCAATGGAGAATTATGGCTTGATCATATTTCGTGAAATTGAACTGCTTTATGATGAAATGCATTCTGGAGCTTACCGCAAGCAGCGGGCAAGTTACATATCTAAATTTGTTTTCAGCTTTTCTCTCTTTTGCATTTCCTTGATGCCCTGTAAATGATAAACCACCATCCTTAGGATCATCTTTCAGTGCTTTTGAGAGTGTGCAGGGTTTCATTTGATTTTCAATTTTCTGCATTTCATAAATGTCAACATATTAAAGAAGTGCACAATCTTACAATTTGGCCTGAAAAACTTTGTAAGTTGCAACCTGTGAGGCAGTTTCAGTTTGATCTGTTAGTTTTAGGGTTTTTTGTGTTGAGATAGAGAACAAGTGAACAACCAAGTACTCTCATACTGCAAAACAATAAAACAAATGGTAAAAAGGCATTATTGCCAACAGTTTCACCAAATGTTTGTGTTCTACCCAGCTTACAATCGTTGTGACACACGAAGTTGCCCATCAGTGGTTTGGGAACCTCGTAACAATGGAATGGTGGACTCATTTGTGGCTTAATGAGGGGTTTGCAACCTGGGTAATTCTCAATCTTTTAGCTTTTTTGCTATCTGGTTGATGAACACTCTGTCATATATGATGTTCTAATTTGTGTCTTCGTCTGTTTTTGTATTTTCAGATAAGTAATTTGGCCACTGACTGGTTATTTCCAGAATGGAAGATTTGGACTCAGTTTGTTCAAGAAACAACTGGTGGCTTACGTCTTGATGCACTAGAACAATCACACCCAATTGAGGTAAAGAGTAGTTTTTAGGTAAATTTTTAGGTATATGGATGCATACACATATAACTTAGTAATGTTCAAAGTGGCAAAGCAAACCCTTAGAAATAGCTTCTTCTTTTTTTCCAATATTGGTCTAATGCTTGCCTATCATAGACTTTTGAGTCACTTCACCAAGCCTCTTATATCAATGAATACAGTTTATATCCATGAAGATTTATTCCCTCTGTTTAGGTTCAAGACTTCCCGTTTAGGGGAGGGGAAGTGAAGGTGCAAGAGTATCTTTTACGTTTTATAGTTTCATCCCAGACATTGATGCAACATCATAATATCTGAATTCCTGAACAACTAAACCACTTCAACCATAAAGGATTTATAGGCAATTTTTTATTTATTGTATAACCACATTATCCAATCTAGTCATGTCCTTAAAATGTTTATGGTCTTGTTTCCCAGGTGGAGGTGCACCATGCTCGTTCAGTTCTTGAAATTTTTGACGCTATAAGCTATGAAAAGGGATCTTCTGTCATCCGAATGTTGCAATCTTATCTTGGTGATGACGTATTTCAGGTGAGAAAGTTTGCATTCTTGTTGAAGTAGATGATGTTTTTTGTAGGAACCTACTGAAAATTGTATGTGAATTTCATTTTCATACTATGCAGTTGCGTGTGTAGTAACTGAAAAAGGGATACTGTTGGGAACAAACTTATGGATTGTTTGGCAGTAGTGGTATTGTGGGGAATGTGTTTGCAAAGGGCAGGAGCCGCATAGTTGTGTTTCCAATATAAGCCCTCTAGATATGATTGTGTGCCCCTTTGGGATGTTTCTAGGACCCTTTTTAAGGCTTCTGTTCTATGTACCCCTTTTGCATTGCAGATTCACTGAGTTGCATTAGAAGTCAAAAGTAGGTTGTTCCTGTATGTGATTAGGCTAGAGAGTTCATAGGGTTTTGGTCGAAAATCTTATTAGATATGGTTTTTTCCTTTTTCATTTTTGACTTTTGGCTGCTTTCTGAAGCAGAGATCCATGAGCACTTACATGAAGAGATATGCTGGCAAAAATGCAAAGACAGACGATTTGTGGAGTGTTCTTTCAGAAGAATCTGGCATTCAAGTGAACTCAATGATGGACACCTGGACAAAGCAAAAAGGATATCCTCTTATTTCTGTAAAATCCAAAGATAATACTTTGGAACTTGAGCAGGTGTCTACATTTGATCAAGAGACAAACATGCTTGTGTTACAGGTTTTCCATTCTATGTACTTATGAAGTGATAAATTTGATGTATTGCTTGGGTTGTGCAGTCCCAGTTTCTGTCATCCGGCTCATTTGGTGATGGACAATGGATTGTTCCAATAAGTTTATGTCTTGGTTCATACAACACAAAGAAAAATTTCCTTTTGGAAGGACAAGTTAGAACAGTGGATATATCTGAACTGCTTTATTCTTCTGATAGCAATTCGAGTTCATCCAAGGGAAACGATCAGGGCAAATGCAAGGAACACTCATGGGTGAAAGTTAACGTTGAGCAGACTGGTTTCTATAGGGTAAAATATGATGACAAGCTTGCAGCTCAACTGAGGAACGCCATAGAGGAAAATTGCTTGTCAGAAACAGATAAATTTGGTAATTCCCATGTTCCAATACCCAATTAAGAGCTGATATGATTTTATGCTATTTGTGTCATGTTTCGGTGACTGGTCACCTTACGTGTATTTGTGGCCTGCACATCACATGATCAAAACTGAAATAAGATTAATACTGTTGAAATTCTTGTTTTGAATGTGTTTGTTTCTTGCTTTATTTTTCCTGTTTTCGGGCTCAATCAACTCTAAATTTGTAATTGAATGTAATACAACTTCATGTGATCTCATTGACAGGTGTTCTAGATGATACATTTGCTCTTTGTGAGGCTTGCCAACTATCATTATCATCATTGCTTTCCTTGATGGATGCGTACAGAAAGGAGTTCGATTATATTCTAATATCAAGACTCATTGATGTAAAAACTTTCATTCTTTTCTTGGTAATTCTTTAGACAAATTATGTATTGTGACATGACTTGTTACTTAAGACAGGTCTGTTATAATGTTGCACACATCTCAAGTGATGCCATCCCAAATTCAGTGAATGAGTTGAAACAATTTTTCATCAATCTCCTCCTGTTTTCTGCAGAGTAAGAACATTTACTAAATGTGACCAACAGAATATTAGGCTTCTTTATTCCAACTCTTAATTACTTGTTATGGTATTCAGAAAACTAGGTTGGGAACCGGTGTCTGGAGAGAGACATTTAAATACAATGTTGAGAAAAGAAGTTTTGATGGCCTTGGCTACTTTTGGCCACAGTGAGACACACAAAGAAGCAATGAGGCGGTTTCAGGCATTCTTGGATGATAGAAACTCTCCACTCCTTTCAGCTGATACAAAACGGGTAAAATTCGATTTTCATGCCCAGATATTCCCCTCATTCTTGTGGGACTTTTGAAAGTTGATATATAAAGCTTGCAAATGCACTGCAGGCTGCTTACATTGCTGTAATGAGAAACACCAGCTCCACAAATAGAACCGGGTATGAGTCACTATTAAAGGTTTACAGGGAATCTGATGGAGTGCAGGAGAAGGAACCCATTTTGCGTAAGAAATTAAGAATCATCTACCTTTGAAGTAAAATATCTTTGGATCCCCCATTTGTTTTTGTTAATGGGATAAGGTTTTATGATTTGATCTTCCTCAGGTTCCCTTGCATCCTGTTCAGACCCAAGTATAGTTTTCGAGGTTCTGAATCTTTTATTGTCTGATGAGGTATTACACTTGGCCATTATCATTGTATAAGCTACTTCCATGTTTTACAGTCACCGAGTTTATCTCGATATCCATTCAGATTCGTGATCAAGATAGTCTTTATGTACTTTCTGGGATAAGCTTAGAAGCCCATGAAACAGCATGGAGTTGGTTGAAGGTATGTGGATCCTTTCCCCTTTTTAGGCTTTTTTCAAGATGGGGGCTGGGGTTTCTGATGAATAGAAAATAGCATCTACCTTTCTGCAGTTACTGGCTGTGCAACAGTTATCTGGATCATGTAATTTTGGTATTGAATGCAGGAGAACTGGGATCTGATTTCCAACAAGTCTGGCTCTGGGATGCAACTCACATGGTACATAAAGAACATTGTCTCGCGGGTAAGCAAATGGGGTTTCCCCATACTTTCCATATTCTCAGTTCAATACTGATAACTCAAGTAGTAGGGCTATGGGGTTTCTACATTGTCCATGATCAACTTTTTTCTCACCCCTGCATTTTGTCTTCTGCCAGCTTTCGACCCAAGAAGAGGCTGATGAGGTAGAGGCATTTTTCGCAAGCCGCATGAAGCCAACATTTGCCATGACTCTGAAGCAGAACATTGAGAAAATCCGGATCAAAGCAAGGTGGGTGGAAAGTATAAAGCAAGAACAATCCCTTCCAGAGCTGATCAAAGGTCTAGCTTGCAGGGTATGACAGCTGAAAATACGCCTTCAATGCTATATCTGAATACTTCAACGCTTTCGTACACTCATCTAAATCGGGAATTGTATCACTATTACTTGTAACACAAACCCTATATTATCGCTTTCTTCAGAAATATAAAAACATTGTATGTAATGGCAATGTGACATCTGTTTTTTTGAACTCATACTTAACTGTAAAGCAACTTCACAAGCCTAAAAATATCGATCTGTCACATATATAGCCAAGAGATCTACCAGCTCTTTCACCTGATCTCTCTCAAATTGTTCAAAGACAGCTAACATCCAGTCAAAACATGTATCAACCCTGTCATTTTCTATAGAAAAATCTGTACCACAGCTTGTAATTACATACAGAATCTGGAAAACCTGATCCACATAAACCCCACTTCCTTTACAAAGAATAAGAACACGCTGGAGTCTTGATGCAAAGCCAAAAAAAAGAATCAATCAGAGCCCAAATCCTATACAAGTACCTATCTGTAGTTTAATCTCAATCTGTATACTGGTCAGAACAAACAACTCAAATCCACATATCCTCAAATTCCTCAAAAAAGTAATAAATCACGAAAAAAAATTAAGGAAAAAGGACGGTAGCTTCAAATCTGAACGGCCCCTGAGCCTTGTGCCTGGCCTGGTTCTGGGCCAAGGTTTGACATTCCCACTTCTTGCTTCTCCTTGATGGAATTGATCTTCTCAAGCTTCAAACCAGCTCTGAATCTGGCAATGAAGGTATCAGCCTTGGTGTTGACATCTGGGCTAGGGCAGAACAATGGCTGGGCCGAGTCTCCGCCTTCGGTCTCGGACTTTAGACTGGTTGATCGGCTAGGTCCCTTGCTTGATGGGGATCCAATGTAGTCTAAATCTGGCGAGCCACTGCGCGAGCTATTCGTACTTTTGATCCTAACATAATCTCCATGGACAACAAACTTCCAATCCGGCATTTTGAACGGCGGCGGCGGCGGCGGTGGAGGCGGTACTGGTATCAATAGTGATTCACTGCCAGCATATGGATTGTCATCTACACTGTTGAAACTGCTTGATTTTTCCGGTATTGGGGGTTTACTGGCATTGAGAGGATGGTCGTATGGATGTGATTGTGATAGGGCAATTTTGGTCTTGGTTTTACCAGCATATGCTCTTGAAGCTGGTGGCGGCGGTGGGGGTGGGGTGGGGTGGCGGTGGAACTGTGAGAAACCTCTTGGATTTGCCTTTCTTGGAGGAGAACAGATTGTGAAAGACAGAATTTGGTGGTGGGGGCAGAGGGGGTGGTGGCGGAGGGGATGGCTGAGGTCGGAGAGGCTGATCAGAGTGAGGTGAATTGTGAAGAATGGTGTCCAAGTTTTCCATGCTCTTTTGTCTTTGCTTCTTTTTCTTGTTCCTTTGATAGTAAAGTGAGGTCAAAAACTCCTTGGTTGCACCTCCTCTCTTCCGATCACTTTTCTCACTCCTCCGCTCCACTGCCAATGGCGGCGGAGGTGGTGGTGGTGGCGGCGGCGGCGGCGCCGCAGCCTGAACTCTCTTGGACTCAAAACTGCTATTTTCCCTTGTTTCTCTCCTTTCTTCCCTTGCAACTGCCTGAAAAGATCGCTTCACTTTCCGCTTAACCACCGGCGGTGGAGGTGGTGGTGGTGGCGGCGATGGAGGCGGTGGCGGAGATGGAGGACGGGGCGGAATATGACTAAGAACTTTCTCCTTGGGACTAATCATAGAAGTGTTGTCAACATCTATATTTTTTACCTCGCAATAATCTTGATCTTCATATCTCCGGCGATTATAAAGCTGGCGATGAGACCCCAAAACTCGATGATTATCCAACTGGGTGTCATCAAAAGACCGCCACCGCCCATCCCCGCCGGCCCATGCAGACTCTTGCCGGAGATCCGGGTAGGAGCTGCTGCTCCTCATCCTCCTCATTCCACCATATCCACTGATCCTCTCCTCATACCAATGTCCATGGTTTGATCTCTGAGTACTCTCTTCCGGCACCTCCGAAACACTGCTTTCCATATCAGAGCTTCCACCTCCACCTCCACCTCCACCTCCTCGGCTGAGAAAACCGCAGATGATGGCGAAGAGGACGAGCACAAGGTTGAGAGAGTCCCAGCTCTTCTTCACCATGTTTGGCTTGAAAATGTAGGAAGTGAAGGAGAGAATAGGAGGCAAAACAAAGACTATGAAGAGGAGTGCGGTGAGAGGCAAGAATATGATGAGAAAGCCCGAGCTGAGGAAGATGGAGGAGGGTGATCTGCTGCTGCGGCGGCGCCGGTGGCCGGAGGAGGCTGGCAGCCAAAATGGGGTTGTGGCCCCTTCTTCTTCCATGGTTTCCAAAGTATTTTTTTGCTTCTTGTGTTTTGGTTTTGGTTTTGGTTTTGTGATGATTGCTTATATAAAGCAAAGCATTAACCATGTTTTATTTTTATTAAATTGTATATAATAATATTTTTTTATTAGACGTGGGGTCATTCAATTTCTTATTTCCAAATGGTGGAAAAACATGATTTTATATTTGAGAAAATCATTACCCCACAATGGGACTATCACATGCATGGCAAATTTTGGATAAATCCACCGATGCCATCAATTATATTAAAAATTATAATTGAATTTTTCAAAAAAAAAAAAAAATTCAATCCTGATTGTTCCAATAGAAATAGTTTGAATGTGTGCAACAATTTATAGTAAAAATTAGAAAAAACGAAAAAGAAAGAACACGTAAATTTAGCATGGTTAGACAAATTGTCTACGTTTATAACAAATTCAATCCTGATTGTTCCATAAAATTGTCATCGCTTCGCTTCACTTCAACATTTGCCTATTTTTCTTCATATGTCTTTCGCTAAAATATCAGTCACATACTACAACAGAAATTAATTTAAATCATTAAACGAGAATATGAAAATTTTTCTCCATAAATATTAAACTTTTGTAGTCGAGTTCTTTGAACATTAGGGTGTTAAGTGCACTCGCCATAATTAGTATCGAGTAATTACCTACAATATCGCTATTTAATTCCAAAAATCTACCCTACAAATTATTTTTAAAGTTTTATGGTGAAATTAATGAACAGGCTAAGATTTGAAAATTAAAGAAAAAGAATTCGGTCATGGTCGTACAAACCGCGTCGATCCAAAAATACTTGGAGTGTGGCGCTCCCTTGAATAAAGGCATGTGCAAAAGAAAGTGACAAAAAAACCCACAAAAAAGTGGGTATAACTTATAAACATGAGATGGAAAAGTGCGTGTTGATTTGTTACAAGTCTTTTTCAAGCCATATTTTTTTAATATATATATCAACCCATATTCTTTTTCTTGCAAACCAAACACCTTTATCATATCATTAATAATTGTATGAACTGTTCCTAGCTTTTCCCCCAAGCTTTTCAAACTTTGCTTACCTAATCTAGACTTAGCTAGCCATGGCTGTAATGGATTTTTAACAGTTTTTTTCAAGAAACTTACTGTAGTTTTGAGTGGAAGACTGGAAGTTGGGTGGTTTGAAAGCTGTTAGTGTTGATTTTTAGGGTTTTTTTTTTAGGGCTTTTCAAAGTCATACTTGTGAAAGCAAATGGTCAAGTGGGTTGAGGCCCCATTTGTTAAAGTAAACTTTCAATGGGTTGGCTTGGATAGTGATACTTTTTTTTTTAGTGTCATAATTTGAAAATCATTTTAAAGGATTTATTTTTATCTTTTTATTTTTTATTTTTTAGTTGCATTTTTGACTGCAAGAAACTATTTTACTATTGATAAGGATGATTAAGGGTGACAATTCATGTTGATGCATCGTGTTCATGTCGTGTCAAAGTTTAGGTATTCTATTATATAGATCAGTCCAAACTCGACACAAATAATAATTGAGTTGAGTTAGATTTTGTATAAATTTATATGATTAATGTTTCGATTAAATATGCTAATAACTTAATTGATTAATTATTTAAAAATAATTTAAAATAAGTCAAATATAAGTTAAATAGTTTAAAATTATAATTAGATTAATCAATGAAATGCAAAATTATTAAATTGATTCATTCAGATCAAATTTGTTTATTTGTTAAATAGTATATGTAGATTAACATGAATTTGAATCAAACTTATTCATATTTAATCCAAACTCCTAAAAAATGTGTTATATTCAAGTTTTCGTGAAGAATTATATCAAATTTTACCATTCATGAGGATGACTCTCAGCTACAACTTACGTGGTATTTGTTTTTTGACTGAATAGAAAAAATCAAAATATTTGATTTTTTTTATTTAGTTAAAAGTAACCCATTGATATCATCCAATATAATTAAAGTGAACTTATTATCAATAATTTTAATTTAGTTACGTTGAATGATGTTAATAAATTACTTTTAGTTAATTTAATTTTTTCTATTCAACGAGAAACAAACACCAGTTCACCTTCCTGTAAAGAGAGTGGTAGGTAAACAAAGAGAACACTGTGACGTGAGGGTTTGGGAAATCAAAAAGGGCAGAGCATGGGGGTTGTAGTGGTACTCAGGAGAGAAGCCACATGAAGCTTCTCTGTCAGAGAGCAACTTTTTTCTATGCCAGACTGAGATTCCATACTCATGTGAGGCTGCAGTTTCCCATGAAAAAATAAATATCTGAAGATTATTAATTTCTATTATTTATAACGGAAAATAGTATAGATTTCGAGAATCAATGACGGTTTCGCAAATTATTTTAAAAACAATTTTTTATGTTTAGGAAAATACTTGTATCAATCATAAAATAATTTTTTTTTAAATATCTTTTAATTATTTTTTATTATTTTCGAAAAATTATTTTAAAAAAATATTTATATAAATATAAAGTATAAAAACAGTAAACAAACTTTTGTTCTTAAACACATTAGAAACACGGTCTATATATTTTTAATTGTTTTTTACACGATAATTTGAAAAAAAAAAAAAAAAAAAGACCTATACTTTTATATAGAACATATCATGAAAAATGTTTCCCGTATTTAAATTTTCAAATAAAATTTTATTCTAGAAAATAATTGAATATCGTTTTTAAAAAACATTATCATATAAATCATATTTTCTATAACTTGCTTTTAAAAACTGTTTTTTATTCTTCAAATTAAAAACAAGTTAAAAAATATAACCCAACATACTCATGTTTTCTTTTTGTTTTTAAAAATTGGTATAAAAAATTTCTACTTGTTTTTAAAAAATTATTCTCTATTTTACTATTTTACTTTGGTTTTAAAAATTGTTTAGACAACATCGATCAAATAGTGTTAAAAAAACTTTAAAATATTTTTCTGTTTTCAAGGCTCTAGGTTTCCAAAATTACAACCGAGTTTGGGGACGATGGCTGGTGGGTAAGAAGACTGGAAACACAAAGTAGAATGAAGTGGGTGCTGGTGGCTGGATGAAGTAGGTGGCAAGATGGCCAATGGTGGCTGTGGAGGAAGGTGGCGGTGGTGGTGGCGGTGGGTTTTTCTGGTGTTATTGATAAGGTTCCATAAAAAAAAAAATATAGTAGAAAAAACTTAATAAAGAATTGCTAATCTTAGTCAAGTTTCCATGAGAGTTCATTCAAATTCACCCCATACCCATCAATCATTTCAGTTCAAAAAGACCACAAAATCATCACCCATTAGGAATGGCTTTTCTACCAAGATAATCTCAGACAATGAGAGACAGTTCCAGCCATTTCAGTACTAAACAAAGCAAGTTCTTATTCTTTACAATTTCATTTACTAGTCTCTAGCTCATAAACATCCCAATAAATGGTATCAAACAGTTGGGTAGAGTAATATACACAGTTCGTATTATGCACAAAGCTAAAGAGATACCTAAATATCGTATAAGTTTCAGACGGCTAAACCTTGGGCGACACCATTTTTCTGCATTGGTGCTTTGCTAAGATTACCGTATGGAGGGCTTTATCATACACATCACTCGTTCGGACTTTATCTGAAGCAGCTCCGTACAAAGGCAGGAACCAAGATGGAATTGTAGTGATCAACTAGAATATCATAACAGCTACTGTAATCACCATGGCAATTGTACATATCAAAGCCTGCAATAACATTTGGGATTAATAAGAGATCAAGGGCAGACCAAAGGAGCACAAATAGTTTGCAACTTCTTCAATTCAAATGGAGTAATTACAAATAACAGAGTATTGTGTTACAATAAGTAGTTTTAGGACTTCTTAGTCTTTCTAGTTACTTTGTTCAAAATATAATGTCCTAGTTTGGAAGAGAACACAACCAAGGGATTTCTTCTCTTTACTGATAAATTTTGCTCTTCCATGAAAAGAGATTCATGGGAAAAGAAATGAAAAAAGTTGGGTCGGAATGGAAACCTCTTGTGAGTGTGCGTGTGTGAGAAAGAGAGATGAAAACAAGGGTGTGTGTATGTTTGTGTGTGTGAGTGTGAGGGGGAGAGAGAGAGAGAGAGAGAGAGAGGGAGAGATGAAAACATGGGCCCAATAGCAGCCACTCTAATGAGGTTTAAAAAAATAATAATGGCTTGTATAATGGTAGGAAAATAGTTTCCATCATTAACAGCAATTACAGAGGTTACCATTGTAAAAGCCATAGTTCGGTTGCTTATAATTCAAGGATTCATGTAAACAAAGTTCAGATGAGGTTATCGTTCTTGAACAGAACTAGAACTTCAATAGGGATATTTGCCTGAAATGTGAAGTGCCATCCATAAAAAACTTTTTAGTACAGATATATAATCAGGCCTAGGAGAGGGAAAAAATGCTTAACCCATTGGTTAACATAAGGGAAAGTAGCTCAGTTTATTGAGAAGCAAGCACGGTGCTCTCTCCCCATATTTCTTTCCTGCACACTTAAACACAGTTAATGAGGTTGTTCAGATGCTCCTTCCTGCCCCACTCACGACCCTGCTTCAACATATCACTTGTCCTATCATCATCTCAACCCCACCCTTTTCCAGTTGTAAAGGGACGGTAAGGCTTTGGTGTCTTGGCTCAGCCAAGATTAAATTTTATTATTTCAATTTTTCTGAAAAAGTATTCGTTTTTATGGTATTAAGAGTGCGTTTGGTGGTAATTTTAGGAAGTGTTTCTAGTTTTTCTAATATTTGAAATTTTTTATCTTTTAAGTATTAAAGATGCTAAAAACACTTCCTAGAATCACTATCAAACACACTCTAAATTTGTCATTCAAAAACAGTATTAAATCAATATAATAAAAAAAAACATTATGCAGAGCCAAAAGATTAAAAGTAGAGGAACAAAATGAGGATCAAATATAGCCATCATCATAAGAACAAAAATGCAAACAAAGAGAACATAGATTTAAACCTTGAGTAGAACACTTACAGCAATTGCAGAGGCAGCGAGTCCTGCTCGTTCCCTAGGATCCTTTTGATAGTAGTTACAGAAATAGAGAATTGTAGCATAGTACCACATCAATGGGAAAGCAAATCCAAGCAGAAGACTGCAAAAGGAAGTTAAGCCTATGAAAGGGCAGAAGAGGAATGGAGGGGTTGGTGGGAGGAAGAAGAACAAAAGGAGCAGGAAACTCACGAAAACCATCCTATTCCACAGCCAAAGCAAGGAAGGGTTTGTCGTAGACTCCCAAATTGGGGTTTTCATCATCTTTAAGAAGGATATAATCACCATTTTGATATTCCTTTCCATCTGTGGAGAGCCCTTCATTTTCTAATCATAGGAGAACAGGTTTCATAAATGACTTAGATTACATGAAAACGACAATTTAAAATGATCTTTCAGATTTCCATCTAAAAAGCTAACAACAGAATTATAGCATTTCCAAGATCATCCCCAAAAAGGCATTTCCAACACCAAAACATGGACCTGACATGGAACAATATTCAACAAAATTTGACAGGCCAGCCCCAAAACCTTTTTAAGATTTCAGGAGAGACTCAAAGCTTTTCAAATCAGACAAACTCTACTACATGCACTAGGCATATCACAAATAAATTCAAATTACAAAGGTAGAAGTTGGAAATTAAGCACACAACACCTCTAGTTAAAATACAAGCACAATGAAACAGTCCACTGCTCTACAGGAGTGCCCCACTAAAGACAATTAGCCACCGACCAAAGGGCATTGTCAAAACTCACAAGATTGAAAAGCGCCAAAAACACCGTTCATTAGGAGAACTACCCGAAGTAATTGGAGATTTAAGGCTTTCTTGAGTTGAGTAGACATTAAATGGTGTAGCATTTCTCACATCTTATATGTTCTAGACTTTTTGAATTAAGTTTCCTTGCAAATGTTCAACTGGTGTTAACTTACTAAGTTTTGAAAGATTCAGAAGCATAACCATTTGCCAGTTCAATATGTTAATCCAGATCCAGTTGTGGCATTGAAAGGATGCCCCATAATCAATACATAGAAAAATTCTAACACTCATCCATTCATGTTGAGCAAATAGCTTTCACATTAGATGCTCCATTCACCATATATTCAAAATCAAAGCGAAAAAACTCCAGTTTCAATAGTGTCCTAGAAATTAATCATCTAAACAAAACCAACAAATAATCTATTAAGCTTTCTGGGATAAAGTACATTTCAAATAAATCTTTACTAAGTGGCCTTATACATGATGGTGAAACCAGGATCTCTCACTTTGAATTGTTCACCAAGCAGCCAATAATCAAGAGGTTCTGCTATTTGGACACGCTTCATATTATTGACTCACAACACATCAAAGTGTTTATCTTATAGAAAATAGATGTCTAAAATGTTGATGTGCCCAACGAGTTAAACCAGTAGTTGATCAGCTTACAACCTCTAGCAACAATATCAACAATAAACTTGATAACCATGTACAAACTAGTACAGCACCAAAACCATTACCAAATAACATCAGATATAGGAATTTCAAGAGGCATCACATGATAGCAGATTCTCCCCCCAGACAAACAGTATTGGGTGAAGGGTACAAGCAATCACAAACGGATATTAATATAAATCCAAGAAGAAGTTTCATACTCTGATCCATGTATCCTACTGATACTTTAGCAAGTTGATACCCTCAGCTCCTTAGTCTGCCTTTCAATGCGCCTGCTAAATGAAATACAAGCAAATTGAGAAGCATAAGTTAAGAAATTTAGTTAGAAATTTATAATTCAAAAAATAGAGGAAATCCAATCTACCGAAAAATTAACTCCTTTTATGTGACTATGCATAGATGTCAAACAAAGTACAGTGCTCATCTAATCTATTTCTTTGACTCATATTGAAACTTGAGAGATCAAAAAGAGAAGTTTTCACATTCATGAAAAATAAATAAGTAAATAGTCCACCAGTTGGAGGAGAAAAGTACAAAATTAAACATGGTTGATGTCACCTTACAGGAACCCAGCTGTCCAGTAACCACTTCAGCTAGATCACTAATGGGATCCAACTTGGATCGCAGAGGAACAATGAAACTTAGCACTAGTTCACTAGTTGTTTATCAATTCATTAGCTAAGCCAAAACTAATTTAGCAGGGTCAGTGGTTAACTTTCCTCACAATTGATTCCTAGTGTGCTAGATCTCTCAAGCAGATCTCATATTAAAGCAAACCTGTCCTTGCTTGCTGGGACAATAGCACCATAAAAACAGGAGAAATAAACAGAGAAGGAGATAGAATGGGGAAGATAATAGGTCTCTCATTGATGGCTATGCCCAAATGAGACGCCAGACAAATACTGCCTCTGCCAAATAAACACAGATACTGAAATCCTGGTCACAGAAAAGCTATAATACTTGCAAACATTGTAACATTAAATTATATATCTAATTAAACAGTGAAATCCGTTACCAAACTTATGAGAACTCAATTGCTCTCTTAATAACCAAAAAAAGGGTTTTATTTTGAGTCTTAGATAGTCAGGAGCCAAATGATTTTTACATAATAAAAATGCAATACTTGGAATTAAAGAGATGCTTATTCTCATTGGCAAGCAACATTTACTTTCAGGACCCAAATCCTGATCAATAAGAAGAAAGGGTTACCAAACTGAGACATGGGGATAAATATTTCCTGTATAATATGGGAAATTATTCTCTTAATCCAAGCATCACTTGTGTCTTAAAACAACTAGACACCAAACCCCACAACCCAAAATCTCTGCTCCTCCTCTTCCTGTGGTCCCATCTCTGGCTCAAAAGTGGTAGTTGTTCAATATCACTCCTCCCGATTAAAATAAAGGCCAACCTATTTTGTCTCTCTAGCATCTTGACAAGGGTAAAGCACTTCATGGTTTGTTGCTATCATAAAAGTTGAATTGTGGGTTCAAACAACTATTGAAGCAAGACATCATTTCCAGTAATAAATGATGGAGCTCTCAGAGTATCTCACCCCATCCTTCTTCAAGATGGCTCTGCACTAAAGAGTGTTGCCCAAAATATCAATCCTGGATAACTACTAAAAAGGCTCTTACATGTGATACAGCCTTTTAGCACATTTCCCATAGGGACTCTGAAAACTATATGTCTACATTGGTTAACCCTACTCACTTATCAAACCCCACCCCTTTTCTGATTGGCACTTATCCAACCCCACTACTGTGCCTCCTTGGTTTAATTTAAACAGTACAGGCCCAAATAAAGGATGATATGAAAATCACCATTGCTTTTTTAACTTGTGTCATGTCTAAGACTCGTTACTAAAAATTTCACTGGATCACTTGGAGCCACCAACATTACAACAATAAATCATTCAACTAAGATTCTCATTCAACGGGAAAAGGTTCGAGGCATGATAACGGACAAGGGGCTATAATATAATCAAATGCAACAAACAACACATAACACATAACACGATCAAATAGATTTAACAGCTATCCATATCTTATGAGGTTGGGAATTACCCTCAACATAGAGGCAACAAACTGCAGAACAGATTTAATAGCCACCCATATCACTAACAATTGCTAACAATTTCTTCTATTCCAAATTGCAATCTGAATATCACCAAACACTATCAATACTCATAATCTGATTCAACCTCCATAAAAAGTAGAAGATGGGAATACCTTATTCAACTTTAAGGAACTTAAACAAAACCCAATAACAGAAAACCACGATTGTCTCAATGGAAAACGTATCAATAACAACCATAAAGACATAAAATACTTAAGAAACAATCCAAGTAATAAAAAATGATATTTTTATGACATCCCTTCAAGAAAGCAAAGAACCCAAAGGAAGAAATCAATAAAGAATATTGGCAAATTTTGCACTCAATACAAATAACATAACCCCCCAAAAAATACCCTTCTTTTTCCCCTCAAAATCACAAGAATAATTTCTATCTCTAAGAAAGATACAACTGAAATACATATATGACAAAGCATCTGATCAAAACCCAGCAATCCAAAAGGCAAAAACAAATGTGTTCGTCAAAACCCAGATAAAAGAAAACGAATTAAAACCAAAGGTCCAAAACCCATTAAAGATGAAGAACAAAATTGATCAAACGCATAAAAATCAACTGCAGATTATGCAAACTGAGTACTGAAATTCAAACATGTAACAGAAACAGAGAAAAAGGAGACAACTCGTTGGTTGAGTAACAGTGATGGAAGAAGCGGCTTCTGCTGAAAGTGAAGCTGCCTCTGTTGAGAACTGCCTTTTCCCTCTTGGGCCCTTCAGAAAAAGTGTAGGATTTGCCTCGACTCATCGATCGATGAGGACTTCAATACACTGTTTTCTCTCTGGTTTTATGAACGGGAGATTGATACTGCCAAGGAGAGGTTGGTCGGTACAAGGAAACTCAAAAAACGACGTCGTTTTATCTCGAATGCTCTCTTAATCATGACTTGTGTTCTAAGGAATATACCCTTGGCTTCCTTAGGAGAATAAGAGATGGAATTTCAATGCGACCTTTCTTTTTCTTTTTCTTTTTCTTTTTTTTTCTAATTATAATTTTTTTGGGTATGACCTTTAAATAAAAATTTGGATATATTAATCGATTTATTACAAAAATATCCAAATTATCCTCATTTAAAATGTGGTTTTTGAATACAAATTTAAAAATAATTGCACAATAATTCAAAAAATAAAAGTCATAAACGAAATATGTCCTAAATGGAAAATTTTAAAACTTGTTTTTGATATGTCCAAAATTAATACAAGAAAAAAATTTTGAATGCCCATATTCAAATTATTTGATTAATGATGATTATTATATTAGAAATTATTACTAATTGGCATAATTTAGGAAAATATGTAAATTGATTAATTATATTACCTATTTTGGTCACATCACTAATAATAAATGTGAATAAACGATTTTATAAAAAAAATGTCTAGAAATGATTTTTAATTGAAGAAATGCAATGTTAATATTTATATTTATTTGAAAATATTATCTACAAATGATTAATGTCAAGTGCAACAATGTCGCTTTTAAGTATAAAGAAAGTCATGCAAATAATGACTCTTATAATAAGTTAGTGGGGTATGATGTTGAAGGTCATAAAAAGATTTGAGCTATCCTCGTCAAACACTAATTAGTTTTTAGATGAGGTTGTTAATTACCGATCTAAAAATTGGTATCAAAGTTGAGGGTAGTAGGTAATTCATAATGCCTTTTAGAATAGGTAAGCAACGTGTAATATATTATATATTATTACTCGTTGATTATCTCAATCCTTCTATTAATCATAATGTATATGAATGATTTTTATTTCCCAAAAATGTCTAAAAATGATTTTAATTACATATAAAAATTCATATAAAGAAAGAAAATGTATGCTTAAAAATCATATCTTAAGCTAATAATTTGTTTTATGAAATTATTTTAAAAATAATAAAAACAAAATTATAGATGTGTGTCAATTATGTTTAATTGTCAATCAATTTTAAAAATATTAAAAATAAAAACATGTTTTGGTTATCTTTGAGTACAAAATAATGTGAAGTATATTATGATTTACGAAAATTGAAATGAAATAATGCTTAAATTAGACTTTTTTCATTCATTTTACATCATTTTTATGATTGGAACATAATAGGTTTCAAAATATATAAAATATGATTAAAATAATTTCTCAAAAAAATGTTACAAAATATCATATCATACCATATATTAACAAATAAGAATTATTACAATTTACCCCTAACCTATACCTTGTTTTTTATATTGCTCCCTTATATTTAAAATTGATCAATATACCATTGATACTTCATAAATACATGCAATGTATATTTGTTGTGCAACGATGTTAGTTGTAACTTATAACAAAGGAAAGACACCTATGTTGAAACACGTGAAATGTTTATGTGAGGACAAAATTGTCATTTCATTTTAAAACTCTAACGTAGCCCTCTTATTACCTTTAATTATTTAGTCCTAAAACCTTAAATTGTACATTCATCTTCTTTTCGTAATGTCGTGCACAACAAATATACATTATATGTATTTATGAAATATGAAGGGTATATTACTCAATTTTAAATATGAGAGGATAATGTGAAAAATATGGTATAAGTCGGGGTGAAGTGTAATAAACCCTAAAAAATAATTTTCATATTTTGTTATTTTATAATGTATTTTATAGGTTATTTTAATAAATTATTTTTTAATTAAGTCATTTTTCTTTTTAATTTTTATGATATTGCAATATATATATATATTAATTTTATAGGTTGTTTTAATAAATTATTATTATTTTTAATTTAATCACATTTTCAAGTGATTGAAATAAAACCCTAGGGTTTATACCCCTCTCCGGCAGAGCAAGCTCCCAGTCTAAGCTTCTCGCACAATGGAAGAAGAAGAGCCAGAGATCTCATCACAAACCCTAACTCTAACCCCAACTAAGAAGAGGAAGAAAAAGAAGCATGTCAACGTCAAAATGGAGGTCGTCCATGAACACCCAGAAAAGATCCCACCTCTAGTGGGCTATTTCCCATCTGGGTTCGATGCCCACAAACCCCAAGACCATGAATCCGACCCACCACCCGCTGTTAAGGTTTTCAGAAACAAGGCTAGAGCCAACCGATTACAGCTTGTTGTGAGCCCAAATGATTCCAAGGTCAACTTCGTTGGCACCAGCTACTCCGGCGAAGCCGCGTCGGCTCAGGTCTGCACCTATGCTCTTGGGGTTCTTGATAAGGAGACCCAGACGTTGAAGATCGTTCCTATTGCGTCTAATAAGGTATTTTTAATATTGTCGTCTGTTTGGTTGCCTGGAAAGTGCAGGGAATAAAAGAAAAAAAGTTACAGTTTTATGGCTTATGATATTGGGGTTAGATAAGGTTGTTCCTTTTGCGTCCAGTATTGTGTTTTTGATGTTTTTGTCTGTTTGGTTGCTGGGAAAGTGCAGGAAAGGATACTGAATGAAAAGAAAGAAAGACTCCTTCCTCTTCCCCCTTATTTTCAAATGTTTTATTTTTATAGATTATGCTGTGAGGGTTTTTTATTAGGAGACTCAGACCTCGAGGGTTGTTCCTGTTTAGTCCAATAAGGTGATTTTTCATTTTTCTGTTGATGCTATTTACTTGCCGAGGATGTGCGGGAAGAGAAAAAGGAAGAAAGTGTTTTGAGTGAACGGTGTCGCTCTGTTTGGTTACTGAGGAAACGTAGGAAAGAAAATAAAAAATTTAAAATTATCTGTTTTATGTAGTTTTGATTGCTGCCAAAGTAAATTTACTTATTTTGCGGTTTCCGGGATGAGAAAATGTAGAGAATAGAAAGAAGAGAAGTAATAGATATTTTATGTTTGCTATTGATATTCTGTTTGTTAAGGGATGTTTCAATTGTCTTGAATAAGGTAGTTGTGGTAACTTCATGCACTCAAGGATGGTTGTGCAGAAAATTGAGGAAAAAAGGGGGAGCAAAATTTTTAACATGTTTTGTGTTGATTTAGGTTTTGCAAAAGATTGGTTCATTGCCTCTAGTGCAAGGTTTCTCTTAGTAGGTTTACTTAATCTTCTGTTTGCTTGCTAGGGAGTAGTTTGAAAAGAAGAAAATTTTTCTACCCACAGTAGGTGCAACTTTTTCCGCAACTGGAGTCAAGTTCCAATTTGTCAAGGAGTTCCCTGTTTGGTTGCAGACAAGCACAAGCATGCACATACTTATACATACATTACACATTTGACTATATTTTTGTCATCATAGCTTGCATTTATGTTGAACATGGTGAACTGTCATTTCATTTTCTTTTGTGTAAGATTTCATTTTTCATTTGCAATATATAATTTTTGCGATGATTTTTAGACTTTAAACTGGCTTGGAATGTGATTCTAGATATTTAGGTTGGAACCAAGAGTTGGAGGGTCAGATGCCTCTGTTGATGAACCTTCAAGTTTATTAAAGGGAGAACAAACTGCAGAAGAGAAGGCAGGCAGAATGAGAGATCTAACTAACTTATATGGAACAAAGAAGTCAATTACCCAGGTTTGTCCCTTCTATTCTTTAAGTTGTTCCTTAACTTGTAGTTTGTTGGCAAAATTGTTCTAGTTGCCAATTTCAATTTCCATGAGTTGTAGACATGCATTGTGTACTGTATAATGGGTTAATTCCTATGAACTCTAAGAGGAATGTCTACAACCGAGTTCGTGCATATGTTTTGTGCATATTAGAGAAGTAATTGATTTTTTTTTTTTGAAGTACGAATAGAGTAGCTTAGGTTTTCATGGATTGGATGACAACGATGGCAACTCACCTGTTGCAAGTTACCATGCTATGGTTACAATAGGATTTTCAAAACCCAAACAAGCTGCTTAAACTGATATGTGAGATCACAATGATGGCATACTCCTATTTTGGGAGAATACCTACTTGGCTAGAAGTTAATGAAACAGTCTATTACAGTCATCTTCAGATCTTAATTAATATTCTTTTTTTTCTTTCTTTTTGATTATAAGATCTTAATTAATATTCTAACTGGATGCTATCAAGTGATTATTCCACTTCCTACTACATCATGGGTATGCTTCTGGGTCAGTCTACTACGTCATGGGTATGTATGCAAAATATTAGGGGCAATCTGGAATGGTTAAAATTTTCCCTATGTATTGACCATATTGTAAAATTCCCATTCAATCCTCCTGTTGTCTTGCATGATTAGAAAGTGCACTACTGTCATTATGTGAGAAATTTTGTAGATTGAATAGCTACAGCCTTCGGAGGCAGAGTATGACCTGGAAATTCCATTCATCAGATGATGGCTCGGGACTAGCAAGGATACTTCTTCCATTGCAATGGCCCGTGTTGAATCATGCATCGTATCTTTTGTGATCATCTTAACCAAGCTTCTTTTGTGTGTGTGTATAGACAAATAGAATATATTAGAAAAGGGCCAACAAAATACGGGCCCAGGCCAAGTACAATGATGCATCCAGAGATTGCCAAAGGGCATCACTTGTTCTTTTTTTGCCTTTCATTTATCATTGTAACACATTCCACTAAAATCAACTCACTTTGTCCTTGATTGGTGCCACCTCTAGCTTGCTATTATATATATTGATATTGCGGTAAGGACGGGGGGTGTACTGTCATCAATCATGTAAGCCTCATTCTGGTATTTACATATGACATATTTTATTTTACATTGCAGGCTAAGAAATTGCAGGCTCTGAACCAAAAGGATGATCCTAGGTCTCAAAAGGATTTGGACAGGAAACTCAAGGAAGTTGTTATAAACAAGGAGGCGCTTGAAAGTACTTCTGCTCATAGTGCTCGTAATATCCCACCATATGATGATACGGCCACTACACCCCAGGAGGCCTATCCTCTGGACAAGATTATTTTCAAAGGGGAATGGGATTACCTTTTAGATATTCTCAACCTTCTGCATGCAGGAGCAGAGGTAGAATCCAGTGCTTACTCAAGTTTTGTTTGCAACAGAATCCAAAAATTGAAGGAGCTTGAGGTAAGGATTTAGTGAGTCCTCTGGGTTGGTGGGTGTGAGTTTTGTTTGCGACAGAATCCTGAGGTTTAAGAAGGTTTGATTGTCTGTTTAGAGACATCTTAAAAGCAGAATGATCTATAATGCTCATTTAAAATAATTTTTGGTACCTGTTTCAAGTGACAGATTAGGAACGCTTAGGTAATTCAAAAGGAATCATTGTCTTCCTACCTCTAATATGCTCGATTTGAGTTTACATAAAACTGCATCCTTACAAACCTGTTTGAATATATATAAACATCATCAGGGATTTTGTAAAAGGTTTCAGATACTTATCATGAGAGTGAAACTGGAATGATTCTCTCCTTAATTTTTATTCCAATCACATTACTATGTTCTGATATTGTATGACATATGTTATTGCTGATGAGTGTGATTCTAATTCTCATATCCTTGTCGGATTTGGGATGTTGCCGATATTAATCATGGCCCTTGTTCTCCTCATTTTAATATCTTCATTAGATTGACATTGCTTTCATAATTTCTGTTTTCATAGGATGAAGGGGAGAAAACAACGCTTGCCTGCATATTCTCATATATTAATCATCTATTGAAGTACAAAGATCGGAATTCTATGGATGCTTCATCTGCCAAGCACCATAAAATCCCAGGCATCCTGAACCAGAAGTTTTCTTCCATGTTTGCTCTTGATTCAGATTCGAGAAGACTCACTGAAGAGAAGAAAGATCTTCTCATCAGTTATGTCTTGGTGCTCACTCTATATGCTGATGAATTCAGAACTGACCCATCAGATATAGCTAGGGATCTGAGGATGAGTGCAGTAAAGTTGAGAGCACATTTCGAGCATCTGGGTTGCAAGCTCGTGTCTCAGAATAAAGTGACGATGGCTACGCTTCCTGTTCCCCTCAGCTTCCCCAGGCTGAGGCAGAAGAGGCGAAGGTAGATGGATTTTTTGTCGAATTTTCGGTCCCCTCTCCATTTATAAAGGCTCAAGGACCTGTTTGGGCGGGCTTCTGCTGGGTTTTGAAGAATGTCTGGTACATTTAAAGTATTCTTGTGTAATGCCTGTCTGAGTTGAAGAGAGAAGGTGAAAAGATTTGTTATTATGGTTGTTTTGGAACAATTTTGACAGAGCATCAGCTCCTATCAAACTAGATTGATTCACATATAAATCAAACTGCAGATATTCTTTTGACTGCACATTCTATATGATGAGGCATTATACCCCAGATATTCTGTTCAGTGGCAATCACAAGTTTCTTTTTTTATTCTCTCTTCAATCTTCTTTGGATAAAGAGGAATCCATGATATCAGCCTCTGCGTTTGCTTTTATAGGTGACCGGAAAGGATGATAGCATGAAATTCATGCAATTTTGGTAGGTGTTTTAAAAAAGAATTTCTATTTTCTAAAAAAAAAAATCAAGAAATAAAATTTTATTTGGTAATTGTTTTCAAAAACAATTTTTAAAATAATTGGCAACTGTTTTTTTATAAATTATTTTATGAGATTTTGTAAAACAGAAGACTGTTTGGGAAAACAGCTTTTTAAATGTTTAATGCGTTTTCCAAGAAACTGTTTTAAAGAATGGTTGTCAAATAGACCCTAAGGAAACCGAAAAACTATTCCTGATCCCTGCAACAGATCAAATTTACACACCCAGAACACAGCATTATGCATACATACCATGATACCAAAAGCAGAGAGGATATGGAATTTTCGGATGCGCTTGCTATATAGTACATACTAATTGCTATTCTTGTACAAACTACGTAAAGCCCATGTGAAAAATGAATGGACCAAGCTCTATGTATTAAGGATATGTAATTTTTCTATCATATATAGGGATATGGATTAGAACCAGATTAGGGGTGAGGTTTTATGAGGGTTTACTCTTGAACTTCCTTTGAGCTTTCAAGTCCACCACAATCACAGATATGTTGTCCTTGCTTCCCTTTTGGATAGCAAGCATTGAGAGGTACTCTGCTGCTGCCTGAGCTGCAGGGTCGATTCCTTTGCCCCTTTCTACAAGGGATGGGGCTCCATTCTTCTTGTGCCACAGCAGAATCCGCCTTCGAGCTACTTCGCATACTTCCTCGTTTGTCATGACATCCCATAACCCGTCACTGGCTAAGATGAGACAGTCATCTTCTCTAGCCCGAGGCACCATCATGACTTCTGGCTCTGGGATGATCCATGGTTTCAGATACCTATCACCTGTTGAATACAAAGAAAAGGAAGTCGATAATATTCCCATTTCACAATTCACCATTAGTGGCCAAGATCACAATGAAGACCACACCTACCAATAGATCTCGACATTGCAAGAACGCCGAAAACACGATGGCCATTCCATTGTATGACCTTGCCTCCAGATGCCTCAATCCTTGCATATTCATCTTCTCTATTTGGCTGAAAAGGGCGACAAAAAAAAAAAAAAAACGGGGATTGGCTTTCCAGGACAGTTGATTCTTGACAATCTAATGATATGAGATTATAAAAAAGAAGGCCTACTCTATGATCAACTGATAGTGCAATGGGCTCCTTGCCACGACATAGAACTGCTCTTGAATCACCACAGTTGGCGACGACGATATGGGATGAACAGATTAAGGCAACCACTGCTGTAGACCCAACAGTTTCTGGAGCAATAGGCTCAAAACTAGCATCAGAAACATCTGCATTTCCTTCAATGATGCCTCTGCTAACTTCCCCCCCAATCTCATCATCAACCTTTTGAAAGCAACTAGTGAAGGCATTCTCCCACAGCCCATGCCTGTTATCCTCCACATCGTCCTTGATACTTCCTATTTCTTCAGCCAAAGCCAAATGGATTCGATCACGACAATAGTTAGCAACCTGCACTCTCAACCATGCTGACAAATTAAGAATCCAAGAATATTCACCATAAGGAATACTTTGAATTCATAACGTTCTGAATATGTGAAAAGAAATTCATGACTGGGTTTTAGTATTGGAAAAGCAATGCAAATCGAAACTAGGAAGTATAAGTTCCATTCTCATTAAAAATATGATTATGAATAATTGGAAAATGACCAAGTTACATACTTTTTTGTTTTTTGATAGGCAAAATAATGATTGTATTATCAACGATAGAAAACACGGGTAAGTAAACATGATCTATACAAAGGAAGCCAAAAGGCAAAGATAAAAAAAAAAAAAAGTTGCAAAAACACATAAAAAAGCAACTGCACCCTACCTAGAGCCTAACCAATTCACAAAGTCCAACATGGACCGAGTTATATATATTATAAAATGGGCTACATATGCTCGATAGATAACACTGCCTACAATTCAAGATATTCAAAATTCCATTGCAGTGTACTCACTAGTCTAAACACAACATAATCATTCAAAGTGCAAACAAACAAATGAGAATAAAAATGTACCTGAGAGCCTCCATGGCCATCATAAACCCCAAAAAAATGAGTGGTTAGGTGGGTGAATCTTTGGCTCATTCCATCGATTGCCCGATTGCCAATAAGCATTTTGATGGGAGTTTCCATAAACCGAGGAACAGCGGCAACCGCATCCTCCATTTCTGGTCTTTGCCCTTGGATTGACACAGAACCCCAAAGGGGTATACAATCCAGCTCGAAAACACTTCGCACACTTCCTTTGCTGAGATTCTTGTCTGTAGACAACTGAAAAACCACTGCAGATGCCTTCAAATCAGACCCACCAGACAACACTGCATCCGGGTTCACTGCCACGGCAAGGAGTTCACCAGCAGGCGCCTTCTCAGAGGATTCCCGCAATATAATCGCCTTAGCAACAATTTGACCATGTTCAACATTTTCAATTTCCACAGAAGTTGGCAAGCTTATTTCAGACCCAGCAACCAAAGCCAACAAGTCCTCACGACTAATTCTACTGGTGTTGTCCACTACAGCTAAGATCTCATCTTCCTCGCTATGCTGAATCATGTCACCGCTATCAATCCAACCATTCCCCTTTTCAGGTACCATCTCCAACAAAGTCACTCTTCGCCCACCACCGTCTTCTTCTGCTTCGGATTCACTTACCCCATTGGGCTCACTCTTAACATCATTTCGAATTCCATCACCACTACAAACAGACTCTGAAGAGAGTACAGTTGCAGGGCTTGATAACAAGCTCACAGTATCTGTTACCAGTTTGAGCTGTGTGATTTCCACATGGGTTGCAATTCCCGAATTATCACATATAGTACTACCTAAACTAAGTGTCACAGAAACTGCAGGAGACATCTCTTCCATCAATTCCCCACTGTACTATTGACAATTATCTTCTCTAGCAACAGAGTTTATCTAACTGCCAATTCTCATTCCCAACATCTCCTTCTACCAATGGACTTTGGTATAAAACTTGGAAGTTTCAAGTTTCAAATACTCCTATTCCATAAGAGAGAATCTCAATGGCTCATCAATTTCTTTTTATAATAATGAATACAGGGAAAACACAATATTACAGCCCCGATAACAAATCAAAAGCAGAGACGAGCCAAATATCAGAAGAACGCAAATGGCTCATCAGATCTGGTGATGAACAATGGATTTAGCCTTCCACATAGAGATATTTCCAGCTTTTTACAGGCAGTTTGAGCCCTCAAGACCCTACAGTTCATCAAATTATTTCCCGAACCAACCACTAAAGGCCTATACCCTATTCCCACCAACAAGCCCTCACATACAGTGAAAAAGCAAAACCCAAATTAGACCCTTATCTATAAACCCAAGAAGGAAAGCAAAAGGGTTCATGGGAAAGAAAAGGGAAACCGACCCAAGAATCACAAGGAAACCCTAAAAAGGTCAGAACTTTTTCCCACAAAACTTGGGTTCCCTGGATCTGAGGCAACCCATCTCACCCTCTCTTCAAAAATGGGTCTCCTTCACTTCCCGTTTTCCGCCAACAAACACCTCCAAACACAATCAACAACAAAATTCCCACATTACACAGAAAAAACCCACATGAGAATAGGCACAATCCTGCTGAAGAAATACACAAACAACCCAGAAAACAGATCAAAGAGCACTTACCCACTTGAAACTTCAAGGGTTTGAGCCTGAAAACAAGGTCGGCCAACCTCCTTTTGGTAGATATTTATATGAGGTTTGGCTCTGGATTGGAGACCAGCCACATAGAGAGAGAGAGAAGGAGAGAGAAAAAGAGACAGATATATGTGGAACGACCTTTACCATGCACTCCTTTTGGTGACAGGTGTATAGTATACCTAAATTATCTGACTTCATTTAATGTTTACTGACACAAACTGCTTAGGTTTTTGCTTACATTTACATGATTGCATGAAGACAAAACTCCCCCATGGATTCCTCATGATGCAAATGCTTTGATAACAGACGCGTGTCCATCCTCTGAAATGCCACACACCCTCCTCTGCTACTTTTCTCCCTTTTGCTTCACATAATATCTTTCCTTTTCCATCTTTGTCTTCTTCTCTTACGAAATTAATTCATCAACTTCAGCAGAAAAGGCAAAGTATACTTTTTCTAACAAATGGAAGTTTCATTTCATTTTAGGACAACAGTGTAGCTATAATTAGTATGGAATGGAGATGAATCACCTTATCATGAAAAATTAAATGAAATTTTAATAAAACCAAAATTTAGGGTCATGAAATAAAACATTTTCTGAAAATAGTTTCTAAAAGTTGTTTTTAAAAAAACAATTGCTTTGTTTGAAAAGTGTTTTCAAAATTAGTTTTTTAAAAATGTTTTCAAATATTTCATAGGATAAAAGTCTCTTTAGAAGTTAAAATATTTTTAATGTTGTAAATAAAGTGGTGACTGATCTTGATGGTTATTTATGAAGTTCATATTGTGAAACCTAAAAGGCTTCTTACACCTCAGGTAAGAAGCATCCCGAGCAAAAGAAAGATATTTTCTTTCTCTCATTCTCTCTCTTTCTTTCATTTTCTCAACATTTTTCTTCTTTAATTTCTTTCTCCCCTCTATATATATATTATTAAAGTAATATATAGTCATCTCTACATTTATTTGACTTACATTTATTCTCGTTTTACAACACAAATTGCTCTGAAGGTAATTCTTGTATCTTAAACTTGAAGTTATTTATATAGAATAAAATTTTATATATTTATATTATTATTGATTTGTTTTGTTAAAAGTTATAAACAAATTACTTGATTTTGTTTATAATCAAAGTTATACCAATGCTATCAATTTATTATAATTGATTCTAATAATATTGTTTTGTCATATATATGAAGTTATTTGATAATGTTGAATCTCACAAAACTCGAATTTGTGGCATTTGACATTTCGGGAAAGAACTATCTATCTTGGATCCTTAATGCTGAAATACATCTTGATGCAATGAACCTTGGAGCTACGATCAAAGAAGGAAATCAAGTATCCTTGCAGGATCGTGCAAAAACATTGATTTTCCTTCGCCATCACCTCCATGAAGGTTTAAAAAATGAGTATCTTACGGTAAATGACTCTTTTACTTTATGGAGTAATTTGGAGGAAAGGTATGACCACCAAAAAATTGTGATTCTCCTAAAAGCTCGATATGATTGGATGCACCTAAGGTTGCAACATTTTAAAACTGTTAGTGAATATAACTCCGCACTTTTCAAAATCAGCTCTCAATTAAAGCTGCGTGGAGAAAAAATCACAGAAGAAGACATGTTAGAGAAAACTTTTACTACGTTTCATGCCTCAAATGTGCTCCTACAGCAGCAATATCGAGAGCGTAGATTTACAAAATATTCTGAATTAATATCATGTTTTCTTGTTGCAGTTTGATGAGAAATCACCAGTCTCGTCTAATTGGATCTGAACCATTCCTTGAAGTGAATGCAATATCGTCCCAAACTTGTGGATGTGGATGAGGACGGGGACGTGGTCATAGAAGAAATCTCCGATACCACATGGTTCTTATGGTAATAATTCTCAGAAAATGAAAGCCTCATTGCACCACCAGAAGTGGAACAATACTGAGGCAAAACAAGAAAATGGGAAACGTTTACAAGATAAACCTCCTAAGAACCATGAAAATAATTGTTATAAAAGTGGTATGAAGAGACATTGATCGCGTACCTGTCGTACTGTAGACCCCCATTTAGGGCTCGTTTTTGTACAACCCAATTTTTCCAAGTGTCATGATCTCAAGGAGCCACGTGTCCATGCATGGTTGGTTGTTGAGGAATCAGATTGGTGCTTTTGGAGTGCCAATGGAAGGGTGACACGTAGAGGAGCATTCTAGAAGGTTCCTACAGGCCGTTAGCAAGAGCGGATGAGAGAGAGGAAAAAGGATTCTGCAGAGTAGTGGGAGTCTTTGTTGGCTGTTTCTGCAAGGATTTGTTAGAGGGGCAAATCCGGGAGAGAAAAAAAAGATATGGGCAGAGAGGTTGTTTTAGAAAGGTGGCAAAAATCTTTTGAGGGGGGAGGAGGGGGGGGGGGGGGGGGGGGGGGGGGGGGCTTCTTGTTGGGTTGCTTTAGGAAGTTAGAAGCAGACGAGAGAGGGAGGAAAAACTAAGAAAAACAAGGGTGATTTTGCAGTGAAGAGAGGCAGTAGGGGTGAGGTTTTTTTAGAGGCTGCCGTGAGAGATATTTGGAGGGAGAGAAGAGCTTTTGTTTGTGGGGGATTTTGAGAAAAAGAAGCAGGAGAAACGAAGAGTTTTTGGAGCTAGTGGCAGACTGTGAAGCTCGAGGGAAGACACCTTAGGTAGGCTTTTTGCTTGAAGAACTCAGGTGTGAACTCTGCAATCTTTTCATTTCTCCTCATTCACTGTTTTTCCTCATATTGCTATTGTTTTTCTTAGCATTATATTGTTTGGGGTGGATAATGAAGGCCACTTGTTTGTTTGTTTGAGATACAATCTTGCATTCATATTTGGCATTGTTAATCCTAGTGACCATTGCATTTGTTGTGAAATACCTGTGAATCACGCCAATATTCGTATGAGATGTGGTTTTTCTTCCCACTTAACCAAAGGGTTCATTGACGACCCATTCAGTGAAGTTTCATTTGAGGATTTTTTATATTATTATTTGGTTTCCCTTCCTGCTCTTTCCTATGGTTTCTTCTCTTCTGTGGTTGCCTTTTATTCCTGGGTTTCGTTTGGCGCATGGGCCATGAGAGAGAGAAGAACTAGGGCTGGTAGTGACTTCTCACTAGGAACGCTTATTCTCGAGGTTCAGAGGTCATCTAATAACATGATTGATCATAAGAACATCCAAATGGTTCAACAACTTTAGCCTGGTCAGTGATATTTTGAGGTTCAGCCAGAGGTCCAGAGTCACAGCCAAGAAGCGACATTCAAATGGGTGAAACAGCATCATCCTTGACTAAGAGGATTCCACGTGCTGATGGGGGGAATGGGTCTGAATATGATGGACTGATAGAAAAGGGCATAAAAGAATGTATGGAATGCATGATGCTTAATGATATGTATCTCACAAGATGGTCCCACTAACCCATGGGAGGGACAAATAGTGAGTTGATTTGCAGTGCGGGTGCCACAGTTTGAACCATGACCCAGATGGTTACTAATTTATTCCACGTGTGCCCACAAATTCTTTATCCACCTCATGCACCATACACATCACTTCACCCGTACCCTGCTCACCATCAATAACCCAACCACTTTGCTCGTCCCACCATGTCCCATATCTACAATGTCCATACCCATTTCTCATCCATCATGCTTTATCTCACTATACCATATATCCTCCATGCGCACCATGTTTTCGCTGATCCTCGCCTCGCCACATCACCAATTCCATGCATGCCTTCATATACATCAAACCCTTCGCTTCATACCCATCAAACCAGAGCTGCTTGCATCCATGGCCTTTCTTCAATGTCCATGCATCCTTCTTCCTCGCGTGGACTGGCACATTCTGTTATTCCTTGTGGCTCTTGTGCACGGTGCATTGTTTCTCCATGAGCACCCCACGAGTTAATGGTTTTCTCTGATCAGTCCGTCGACTATTTTCTGCAACTCCAAGGCCCGATGTGGAATGTGATGGCGGATCTACTGTGTTTATTGGAAGCGCTCTTCTCAGTTTCACTACTAGGCCTGCGGCACTAGAAGAGGTTATTGATGACCATGCATGACCATGTCGACGCGTGCATGGTCTCCTTGGACATTCCATTTTCTGAGTCTACAAGTGCATGGGTTTTTCAATACTCCCATACTGGTTAAGGGTGTTTTGTATGAAAATCTGGTAAATTTTGTATGGAGCTTTGACTTTTGGTAGCAATTGTCACTGCCTCCACCCCTTCTGCATTTGGTTTATCAAGCAATGAGGAGGATTCAAGGAACGCGAGACTCATAGAATTGGATGAAGACATTTAAGATGTATGGGATACAACTAAAAACGCAAAAACAGAAAGAGCAAGCCTTGAATGTAGCATCTGCTCAAAAGGCTATTGATGTCTTGAAGTCCGATCCTGACCTAATGCATGCATGCCAAGTTGTTGCTGAAGGATCTAGGAGTTTTGGCGCTTCCGTCAACAAATCCTTTAATGCAGTTGTGAATGGTGACGCCGTTCGAAGAGGAATTGACGAAAGGGCAACCCGTACTGCAGCTGCAGTCAGGAAGAAAGCTGCAGCATGGGATTTCTTAACGCGCCCACATGGTGTTCCAGTCCAAGTTTTCCCTCCCCTCACCCAACTCCTCAATACTATCAACTCTGGCACGACCCCAGATGCTATGAATAACGATGAAGCAGATGCAGCTAAGAAAGAAGCCAATGGGCACTGCGATGTTGAAGCAAGTGATTAGGCGGCACAATGATACGACGTTTGGCCGCTGCGCGTGGGGACTTGGAAGCAGTGGAGCAGATTTTGGGCAAGGTAGATGCTCAGATGACGAAGACTGAACTGGGCCACTCTTGGTGCTGGTTCTTATATTCTCTGGATGCTGGTGATGATTCCGACGGGTTCGGCAATAGCAACAACGGGAACAATTGCTCCAGTTCCACCACAACAACCCAGCCAAGGCTTCAGGTTTTAAGGAGATCCATCAATCAGAAATGGCGCAGCAAGCCCCGACTGGATCAACCCAAGCGTTCCAAGTTGTTGGGAACGCTTTTGTGCACCATAATTTGTTCAGTGGCCTTACTCAGATGGCTTCTCACTTTGTGGAGCAGGGTGCTGCCATGAAAATTATAGTCTCAAACTTCCCAATTCCTCCTGAACGCATGTCTGGCTTTGACATTCTGAATGTGGCAACTTCCATCTTTCTCTACAGGAGAGTTCTTGATCCATTGGTGAGAAGAAGGGACGCCGCAACAGAGTGATGCTCTTTCACCAGCTACCCTTTCATGACATTACACTAGAGGCTGCATGGCCTGAGCTATTCATTGACCATAAAGGGAGATATTGGGAGGTGCCTGAATCTATATCCTTGGGTTTGTCTTCCCTTGTTTCTGAATCTGGACTTCGATATCGTTTTGGAATACACAAAAATGGTGGGCATCCCCAGTCTGTTAGTGCCATAAATGATGAGGCACCTTCCTCTCTAATGCCTGGATTATGTGCAAAA
Organism: Vitis riparia; assembly: GCF_004353265.1. NCBI lineage: Eukaryota > Viridiplantae > Streptophyta > Magnoliopsida > Vitales > Vitaceae > Vitis > Vitis riparia. The sequence goes on along the minus strand of NC_048439.1, from coordinate 1,573,698 downwards.
GCTGCCTTTTCTTATGAGAAGAGCAGAGACTTGTGGAGGCAAAGAGAGAAGCAAGAGGATGGCATTGTAAAGACATAACGAGGTTTGGTGTGGTAGCCTTCATATGATATACGTCTTAGAGAGCCTCATGCAGCAATATCTGGAATTATTGGTGGTACTTGTGAAGCCTGGTTTGGGGGTTTGAAGGAGCATGGTGATGGAAGTTTTGCAGATGCTAAGAAGAGAAGTCCTTTTGGTGCTGATTTATTTGCTTCAGGCTGCTGTACTTTCCAACTTGGACAATTTAGGAAGCGATATGATGACCTTACCCGCGTGGATGCTCGTTCGAATATCTGTCCAGCTTCAACTTTAGCCAAGAGGGTTTCCAATCTTTTTAGTTCCTCGGTCAATGGTGCAAAAGATCCATTATCTACCCACAAGGCTGGACTGTATGTCACCTTGAGAATCTGTTAGTTTCTGGGACAGCCATAGAGAAAAGGAGCTATACCCTAGTTTCCCTCTTTGACCTATATGCATGCAACTTTGGCCACTCGTAGCTGCCATTTTTAACTTTGAATCATGGCCACCTCTCATTTCTTTTCTTTTCTTTTCTTTTCTTTTAACACCTTTTGCATGGCCATCTTTGATGTACATCATTTGAGCCACGCGTCACCCTCCAAGCTCATTCCTTTCAATTCCAGAAATAATTTCTCTAACCCAGTTTTCAAATCTTAGCTTTTCAAATAATTTTCATCCTCCAAAATTTTCAACTTAGAATCTTTAGATAGGGAAATCTCATTTTCAATAACATTCTACTGCCATTTTTCTCTGGCATGCAATTTTCATATTTTCTCTGGTTCTCAAAATGTTTTAAAATAAGCAAAGAATCAAATTTCATAATTCCAAGAGATGGAATTTATGGAATTAATTCATGCAAAAATAAATTGGGCTTTGGTGGGGGCCCTACATCAAATAAATTTTTTTTCAAAATAAGAATGAATTTGAATGAAATATCATGCGTGCTATTGGTGTTTCTTTATCCGTTTTGGGTGATATGAGTGATATACTGTGTTCATTACTATGCACTAATCTCATTTTGTGATAGCGCGTTGCCGTTTGCTGATCAGGTATGCATCCACTTCCACTTCAGTTATCCTCTATTGCATATTCGGATACTCATATGTGCATGATTTGATTTGGGTATTTATTGATTTTCTCATTGATTACCATGTCAGCTCCGTTTTATTAGTAGAGACCCGACTTTAGGGACTTAGAGGGGTGCTACGGTCTTTACCGTACCTTCCCGATAAGTAACCTCGCCCTCGAACCCGATCCGATTTTTCGTAGATCACCTTTTCCAAAAATAAGGAGTCACACTTAGGGTTTTTCTTTCTTATTTTGTTTACCCTTTAAAAAATAAAACAAAAATAAGTGGCGACTCCAAGTCATTTTCAAACAATAAATAAAAATCGATTTTTCAAATAAAATGAAAAGCGAGTTTCGCCAGCGAGTGGGAAACACATGAGCCCAAAATGCGGGGTCCACACGTACACCCAAACATTTGGTCAACCTTTACCAAACATCAATAAAAGCAAAAGGAAAAGAGATAGAGATGAACTTTACCGATGATGATGGATTGGACCTAACCTACTATGACATTGATTTCTTTGGAGGTCCCAATGAAAAAACAGACCATTTGATAAATGATGATAAAATTAACATTGATTGATGTTACTTTATATATGAAATAATATATTATTATGTCTTATATTTACATTTGATTTTCTTTTGTTATTTACATTATGCCTTTTTTTTTTAGTTATATCTGAAATCCATGTTTTATTTGGTTTCAAGATGAATGAGTATGATGTACATCTCGCAGACTGTGAGACCACACACACAATTCTTTGAGATAAAAGATATTTCCTTGAATTGACATTAATAAAAGTTGATGTAAGTATCATATCTAGTACTAGAAACTTAGTTGAAGGCTCTGGAAGAGCAAACATAACGTTGCCAAATGGAACTAGATTCCATATAAATGATGCTTTATATTCTAACAAATCCAGAAGAAATTTGCTCAATTTTAAAGATATCCACAGAAATGGATATCATATTGAAACTATGAATGAAGATAATATAGAATATCTTTACATTACTTCCATTATATCTTATCAAAAGCTTATAATGGAAAAACTCTTGGCTTTCTCTTCTAGGTTGTATCATGCAACTATAAAGCCTATTAAATCATATGTTGTCGTTGAACTAGAAGTTCAACGACCCAAAAGTTTTTATCCTTTGGCATGATAGGCTAAGTCACCCAAGGTCTTCAATGATGCGTCGAATAATCGAACAATCACATGGGCATCCATTAAAGAGCCAAAAGATTCTTTCTCCCAATGAATACTCATGTGCTGCTTGCTCACAAGGTAAATTGATAGACAGACCATCTTTTACTAAAGTCATATATGAGTCCTCAGTCTTTTTAGAAAGAATACATGAGGACATATGTGGGCCTATCCATTCACCATGTGGACCATTCCGTTATTTTATGATCTTAATAGATGCTTCTACTAAGTGGTAACATGTTTGTCTCCTTTCTACACGTAACGTTGCCTTTGCTAGACTCCTTGCACAAATAATCATATTACGAGCACAATTTCCAGATTATCTAATTAAGACAATACGTCTTGATAATGTTGGCGAATTTACTTCTCAAACATTCATTGACTATTGCATGTCGGTAGGGATAAATATTGAGCATCCTGTTGCTCATACTCATACCCAAAATGGTTTAGTAGAATCCTTCATCAAACGTCTCCAATTAATAGCTCGACCATTATTAATGAAAACCAAATTGCCTACTTCCGCTTGGGGACATGCTATTATGCATGCTGCAACTTTAGTCTGTATTCAACCTACAACTTACCATGAATACTCTCCTTCACAACTTGTGCTTGGAAAACAATCAAATATCTCTTACTTACGAATCTTTGGTTGTGCAGTATATGTACCAATTGCACCTACACAACGCACTAAAATGGGTCCACAACGAAGACTTAAGATTTATGTAGGTTTTGATTCTCCATCTATCATAAGATATTTTGAACCTTTGACAGACGATGTTTTTACAACCCGCTTCGTGGATTGTCAATTTAATGAGAGTATTTTCTCGTCATTAAGGGGAGAAAAGTTGATTCCTGAAGAACGACGAGAAATTAGTTGGAAGACATCTATTATGTCCCATCTTGATCCTCGTATAAATCAATGTGAACTAGAAATTCAAAAGATCATTCATTTGCAAAATCTTGCAAATCAACCATCAGATGCATTCATTGATACAAAGAAAGTGACAAAGTCACATATCCCGACTACAAATACTCTAGCACAGATTAATGTTCCTGTAGGACAACTAACAAATGAATCTAAGATACGCCTAAAACGTGGTAAACCTGTCGGCTCAAAGGATGTAATTCCCTGGAAGAGGAGAACCCAAGAAAAACTTGACACTCTAGAAGAGGTTATCAAAATGACTGATCAGTTTAAAATTGATAAATCTATAACTCTAGAAGAGACACAAATAATGCAAAAAGCTCTTGAAGAGACACATATTGAACAAGAAGCCCCTGAAGAGGCACATATTGAACGAGAAGCCCCTGAAGAGGCAAAGGTACCTGAAAATTGTGAGATTTCAATAAGTTATGTACATATGGGAGAAAAATGGGGTCGAAATAATATTGTTATTAACAATATTTTCGCTTTCCAAGTGGCCTCCGATATCATAAGAAATGATGAAGATCTCGAACCACGAAATATGAAAGAATGTCGACATAGAAATGATTGGCCAAAATGGAAAGAAGTATACAAGCAGAGTTAAAATCATTAACAAAACGAGAAGTTTTTGGACCTGTAGTCCAAACACCTGAAAATGTAAAGCCTGATGGGTACAAATGGGTATTTGTACGAAAACACAATGAGAATAATGAGATCATACGATATAAAACGCGATTAGTAGCACAAGGTTTCTCGCAAAGACCTGGTATTGACTATGAGGAAACATATTCTCCTGTCATGGACGCAATCACATTTTGTTTCTTAATTAGTTTGACAGTCTCAGAAGGACTGGATATGCGTCTTATGAATGTTATTTCAACATATTTATACGGATCCATGGATAATGATATATACATGAAAAGTTCTGAAGGATTTAAATTGCTTGAAGCAAATAATACAAAGCCTCATAGCATGTACTCAATCAAGTTACAACGATTCTTGTATGGATTAAAGCAATCTGAACGCATATGGTCCAATTGCCTTAGCGAATACTTGCTAAAAGAAGGGTATATGAATAAACCTATATGCCCATACATCTTCATTAAGAAATCAGAAATCAGATTTGCAATCATTGCAGTGTATGTTGATGACTTAAATCTTGTTGGAACTTCTGAAGAGCTCATAAGAACAACAAATTACTTGAAAAATGAATTTGAAATGAAAGATCTTGGAAAAACAAAATTTTGTATCGGCCTACAGATCGAGCATTTTCCAAATGGAGTTTTAGTACATCAATCAACATACATTAAGAAAGTTTTGAAGCGTTTTTATATGGATAAAGTGCATCCTTTAAGTTCTCCAATGGTCGTATGACCATTTGATGTGAAAAAAGATTCATTTCGTCCTTGCGAAAAAAATGAAGAATTACTTGGTCCTGAAGTACCATATCTTAGTGTTATTGGTGCACTTATATATCTTGCCACTTGTACACGTCCAAACATTATTTTTTTTGTCAATTTATTAGCAAGATACAATTCCGTTCCAACTCAAAGACATTGGAATGGTATCAAACATAAATTGCGTTATCTTTGCGGAACTACTGATACGAGTTTATTTTACTAAAAGGAATCAAAGCAAAAATTGCTTAGATATGCGGATGTAGGATATCTTTTAGATCCACATAAAGGTAGGTCATAAACAGGGTATGTGTTTAATTGCAATGGTACTGGTATTTCATGGAGATCTGTCAAACAAACAATAGTGGCTACATCATCAAATCATTTAGAATTACTAGCAATTCATGAACCAAGTCATGAATATATATGACTAAGATTTATGATCCAGTATATTCGAGAATCATGTGGACTCTCCTCTATCAAAGGTGACGTGACAATATTATTTGAAGATAATGATGCATGCATTGTACAAATAATAGGGGGTTATATTAAAGAAGATAAAACTAAACACATTTCACCAAAATTCTTTTATACACATGAACTCTAGAAGAATGGTAAAATTGATGTGCAACAAATACGCTCAAGTGATAATCTAACAGATTTATTTACAAAATCGATGCTAACCTCAATATTCAAGAAGTTAATACACAAGATTGGAATGCGTCAACTCAATGATATCGACATGAGGGGAAGTATGCTTGTAAAAGGGTGTTACTGTACTATACTTTTTTTTTTTTTTTTCCTTCGTACAGGTTTTGTCATGGCAAGGTTTTTAACGAGGCAGTACTAACATACCAAGAAAAGAATATTGTACTATTTTTCCTTCACTAAGTTTTTCTTATAAGGTTTTTTTTTACTAGTAAGGTTTTAATGAGACATATTCTTTTAATATGGTGGTCATCCAAGGGGGAGTATTGTAAATAAAGTGGTGAATGACCACATTGATGGTTATTTATGAACGTCATTTACTCATCTTTAAGATGAGTAATGGAAGTTCATATTGTGAAGCCTATAAAAGGTTTCTTACACCCCATGTAAGAAGCATCCCAAGCAAAAGAAAGATATTCTCTTCCTCTCATTCTCTTTTTCTTTCTTTCATTCTCTCAACACTTCTTTTCTTAATTTATTTCTCCCCTTTATATATATATATATATATATTATTATTATTATTATTAAAGTAATACATAGTCATCTCTACTTTTATTTGAGTTATATTTATTTTCATTTTACAACATTTAACTTTATTTTTTATTATTTTAAATATATTTTTACACGTAATACTTTATTTTTAATTATTATTTATATTTATATGATTATTTTTCAAAATAATTATTATAAAACAATTGAAAACAAATGTAAATATGTTATTTGAAAACATCATATTAACTATTTAAAAAAAATTGTTTTCTATTTTTTTTTATCAATAAATGTGTTTTTTTTAATAATAAAAATTATTTTAAAAAATAATTAACAAACAAAACCTTAGTTACTTGCTATATTCCCTGATTTTTTATTTGTTAAAATATTTTTTAAAAATAATTTTTATTTATAATTTTTTATTTTAAATCATTATTTATATTTGAATAATTAATTTATTTTTAAATTGAAAGAAAAAAATTTAAGAAATTTTGAGGTATTATATATTTAAGAATTTTGGTCAACGATTTTACTGAGATTGAATTTCAACTTATTTATATTTTTGAGAAATAAAAATATTTTCAATTTTATTGTGAAAATAGAAAAAAAAAATTATATAAATTTTATGAAGAGAAACCAAGTCAAAATCTAACAAGAAAGTAGAAAAAAGAGGGGATGGCATTGGTTGAGGTAGTTAGGGTGGTGTCTTCATTCCCGCCAAATTTAGCAAGAAACGGTTACAAGAGGAAACATCCCCCAATGAAGGCAGCCCCTTCCCTCTCCCTTTCCTCTGTCTTCCTCCCTTGTCGGAGCTCAGCCCCTCTCGGTTGGGCCCGTGGCGGTGGTGGCGGCGGCGGTGGTGGTTGTTGGGCATGGCTTCCCAACAGAACCCACCATTGGAGGATAGCCTTTTCACCACAATCATCGCCATTGACAAGGACAAGAGCAGCCAATACGCCGTCAAATGGGCCGTCGATAACCTCCTGAGCAAGACATCAATTACCACCCTCATTCATGTCCGGAGCGTCAACTCTCAAACCCGTAGGTACCCCACGGGCCTTTTTTGGAAATTGTATTACTCTGTTGTATAGCTAGGAACAATGCTAGTTTTCAGGCCTGAGGTACATACTTTTAGATTTAATGGCCTTAAGATCGTTACTGCGTTTGAAATGAAAGGAAAAAGGTGATGAATGAGTGGGTTGGAAATATGTAGATGAGGTGTTTGTGTAAATTCCCTTTTTTTTTTTTATGCAATTTGGGTGTTTGGCGTAATACTTTAGGATTGGAAATGTTTTGACCTGAGGGACAGGATTTTAGAGTTAATGACCGGAGGATGTTACTGGGTTTGGAATGAAAGAAAAAGGTGATGAATTTGCAATTTGGAAAGATGTAGATGAGGTGTATGTGCTAATTTCTCTTTTATGGAATTTGGATGTTTTAGGAACAATGCTAGTCTTTAGACTCGGGGCGTGTGCTTTTAGAATTAGTGACCTTAGAATGGTCACTCATTTTGAAATGAAAGAGAAAAGTGATGAATGTGCAATTTGGAAAGATGTAGATGAGGTGTCTGTGTTGATTTCTCTTCTACGCAATTTGGGTGTTTTAGGAACAATGCTAGTCTTTAGATCCAAGGCATGTGCTCTTAGATTTAATGAACTTAGGATGATTACTGCATTTAACATGAAAGCAAAAAGTGAAATTTGGAAAGATGTAGAGAGGTGTGTGTACTGATTCATTTTCCTATGCAATTGGGCTGTTTAGGAACAATGCTGGTTTTTAGAACTGAGGCAAATTCTATTAGATTTAATGACCTTGGGATTGTTATGGAGTTTGAAAAGTAAGAAGTACTGAATGTGCAATTTGAAGGATATAGATGAGATGCTTTTGCCATTTCCTCTTCGATATGATTTGGGTGTAATCTATATTTCTTGGATCAGACTTTGACCATCTTATTTGAAAGCTAATTGGTGTCCAATGAGGGTAGGCTAAGCCTTTTATGGCATTTGACCACCATCATTTGGGTGACCCATCCACCGCCAACAATCCTTCCCCCAACATGATGCTCCCCATGGTTGAACCTATGACTTTGGCTTTGATACCAATTCTTAGATCGGGCTCTGACCATCTCATCCAAAAACCAATTGGTGTCTAGTGAGTGTAGGCTAAGACTTTTATGGCATTCGACCACCATCATTTGGGTGACCTATCCTCCGGGCTAAAGAGCGGCATTGTTACACTCCAATAGTATTGTTTGTTTATTTTATGTGTTTATATGAAAATCAAGCTAGTGTTATTGACATTTTCACAGCTACTACTTGTTACCAGTTTTATTGTTTCTGATGGATTTTTTTTGAACCTTTCAGAAGATGTGAACATGGCACCTAAAGGAGGTCGCCCACCAACTGAAACTGAGATGCAGCAGCTATTCCTTCCTTTCCGTGGATTCTGTGCTCGAAAAGGGGTAAGTAATTAAGCATATGTTTTGTTTTGTGCTCTTAAATGCTTAGTCTATATATCATATGTGCAAGACCTTTCACCCAACTTATGGTTTATCCATCAACAAGTTGCAGACTTCTCCTATGGTCTTCAGTAAACTGTCACTTGAATTCTTCTATGCTTGGCTTGGTTTTTAGCTTGCATGCTACTGGCTGAACTTTTTGGGGTCATATGATGACACTAACAAAATTTCAGCATAAAAAATGTATTTGGAACTTCATACAGCTCAATTTTCAACTTTCTCTTCTGGAAAAGTTGAAAAATCTCAACTATTCAAAGTTGGGCATGCTTGTGTAGCAATTTTTTATACCATTTGAAGATGAGATTTTGGCACTAAGATCCATGTCTGGTTTCTTGAAATTTGGGTTCTGTGTATTTTAAAGGGAAGAAACAAGATAAAAGTGAGAGCTCATGGTACCCAGGCATGAGATATAAGTAGAGCATTTCAAAAACTATTTTTGGCTTTTAGCATTGCAATTTAGGTAAAGTGGGGCTGATTTTTTATGGAAATTTGTTCAGATTGAAGCCAAGGAGGTGGTCCTCCATGACCTTGATATTGCAAGTGCACTTGTTGATTATATCAGCAACAACTCAGTCGGCAATATTGTTGTCGGGGCTTCAAACCGGAGTGTTCTTACAAGGTCTCCCTCTATCTCTCTCTCCTCCTCCCCCTCCCTCTCTCTATCTGTCTAGTCGTAGTATTTCCAAACCTTCTGAAGAAAATGTCTACCATGCAGAGATAGGTGGCATCGGTAAATTTTTTGGCTAAATCTTTTGCAGTTACTGTTTTATTGATACTGTTGCAACAGGGGTGCAGTTGCCCCACATATGAATTATCTGTCATTGAAATCTAAGAGAAGTGGGGAATGGGAATTAACATTGATATTTAATCTTCTCGATGATTTTCTCTATGCAGGAAATTTAGAAATCCAGATGTCCCAACTTGCTTAGCCAAGTCTGCACCGGAATCCTGTGCAGTATATGTTATATCAAAGGGAAAGATTCAGAGTGTCCGATCAGCAATTCGTTTTCAAACGCCTACTAGCAGTGTATCTAGTGGTGTAACCCAATTTCAAACACCTAAAGGTATGTCCCCGAGGGGACCTTCTAATCTGGGACGCCCTCCTCAACTTCCCACCGAAAGCCCAACCACTGAAGATATGGGCAGGTAAATAGAAAATGGTAAAACTATTTCCTTCTTTTTGGTAGGTGTTGTAAGTAACTTCCCATTCTCAGATATGCAACTCCCCATTCATTGATAAAATCAATGGAAATAGCAGAATGAAGACACGAACCCTTTCATGGTTGTATTGACTTTGATCAACTGGGGTTCTAGATTGGACCAGCTGGTGGGCCATGTATATTGTTGGATCATAGAGCTATTGATAATATTTTGGTGTTAGATTGAATGAAACTCCACTGTAGTTTTAGATATTGCAGGACAGTGTGGAATCTCACTGGGTTTTGTTAATAAAAGTCTGATATCATATTAAAAGCATTTTATAGATTGGCTTGAAGAGAAAGCAGTGCTGAAAATCCCATAGGTAAATTGGTATATCCATTGTGTAATGTTCAAAACTGTGTTTCTTATTTTGCCTGTTGATATCAACCAAAGATGCCAAGGAAAAGGATTAAAAACCTTGTACCATACTATAGAAGATAAACTACAGAAAATACTGCTTTGGTTTTTACTTCTTTCTTTTTTTTTCCTCTTTTCTTCTCCTTTCCCAGAAGCAAAAGAGTGCCGTATGGTAGGTCTTGGCTTGTGACGAAGTTTGATATTGATGTACTTACAATGTCACATGGACTGGACCTAATACAAGGATCATGGTGTTACAGGACACATTTGACTTTCTTCTCTTTTATCAGAAGATCTAAGCAATTGCTTGCTGTAACAAGTTTAGTTTTTATCGCTTTTGATTTTTTGGCATCCAATGCAGATCTGCTTTTAGGGGGAGCTGGAGAAGTGTAGAGCCAGACAATGGCTTTTTTGATAGGAGCACTGATTCCGTGCAGACGACTCCACGTGACAAGATAATGTCCAGCAGCAAGCTGTTTTCACCCCCTCAATCGAGGGTGAACCTTCACCATCGTCTCCGCATATCAGAGAATTCATCCCATCAAGGTTCTGTATCAGGCTCCAGTAATTATTCAGGGCCCTCCAGCTTGCGATCAAGTAATTCATCCTCTGAGAATTTAGAATTCTCCGGGAGCTCCGGGAGTTCTCTCTCATCACAAACTCAGGTGAGTTCAATACAATAAAACCCAGAGGCATTATATCTAATCTTTTACCAAACAGTGGGATCATTGACCAGACGAACCAGAAGATTGATTTTGTATTCCATGATTATAGACCGTCTGATCAGCTACCCTTTCAAGTTCCCCTATTAGTTGATTTCACTGGAAAACACAAATTTTTCTCATATTTTCCAACGATATGACACGCACACATGAGAATTCCCTTTTTGTTAGGGAAAAAAAAATAAAAAACTTTATTTTCATTAGGGTTTCTGATGAATTATTGCAATAAACACTTCATTGGAACCTCATTAAGCACATTTCAAGTATGGTTTTGGACTAGTTATACTCCAAAATTGCCCCTTTCAGTAGTAAAACAATACATGGTTGAAAATTTGAAATGCATATCATTTTTTGGATGAGTTGCTCTACAGAATGAGATGGATGCTGAGATGAATAGATTAAAGCTTGAACTAAAGCAATCCATGGATGCGTACAACTCAGCTTCCAAAGAAGCAATGACAGCCACACAGAGACACAGGGTATCATATCATATGCTTACAGTGATCTAAACACAGATAATCTGAGTCCTTTCCAAAGCAAACCTCAAAGACTTGTATATTGTTTCCAGGCAAGAGATATTCATCAGAGGAAGACAGAGGAAGCACGTAGGTTCCCAGAAGCCAGAATTGGTGAAGAGACAGCTTTAGCTATAGTGGAGTTGGAGAAGCAGAAGAGCAGGAAAGCTATGCAAGCAGCACAAATGGCTCAAAGACTAGCTGAACTGGAAGCGCATAAGAGAAAGAATGCTGAACTGAAGGCCAAGCGTGAGGCAGAAGCGAGTGGAAGAGCAATGGATAAACTGTCGCATAATGACATCCGGTATAGGAAATACACCATTGAAGATATTGAAGTTGCAACTGATTACTTCTCAAATTCACTGAAGATTGGTGAAGGTGGATATGGGCCTGTTTATAAAGGCTCACTTGATCATACACCTGTTGCCATTAAGGTTTTGAGACCAGACGTGTCACAGGGGCTGAAACAATTTAAACAAGAGGTATACCGTGTTCTTTACTCTGTTTGTTTAGGCAAAAGTAGATACCTGAGAGAAGAAATTTTGGATTCTTTTTTTTTTTTTGGGTGAGTGAATTATTTTCCCATCTCGATCAAGATCTATGGTAAATCTTTTCATGCATATTTTTTCCACACAAACAAACAAGGGAATATAGTTTGCATGAGAGACCATCTCCATGGATTTTCATATGTGCTGAACCAGTGGAATTCAAATCCTAACAAACTCAATCCAACAAGGCCAAATTGGTCAAACTTTTCTACCTCAAAGCTAAGGAGCAAACCCTTCATGTTCATCATAAAGCCCTTTTCTGTTAAAACACAAAGTATAGGATTGATAGGAGAAAGAACATGGTCATGGGGATATCTAGTTCTTGACATGATGCTTCACATCCATGACCAAACTTGATCTGTGGAATTTTTGAGCCACTTGTCTCACATGTGTGCTTATTTATTGAGTTAAACAACTAACTTCATTTTTCTGTTGTGACTTTCAGGTTGAGGTACTGAGCTGCATGAGACATCCAAACATGGTTCTCCTTGTAGGTGCCTGCCCTGAGTATGGATGCCTTGTGTATGAATACATGGAAAATGGCAGTTTAGATGACAGGCTTTTCAGAAGAAACAACACTCTCCCACTCCCATGGGCAACCCGTTTCAAGATAGCATCTGAGATCGCCTCTGCCCTTCTTTTCCTTCACCAAACAAAACCAGCTCCCCTAGTTCATCGTGATCTCAAGCCTGCCAACATTCTCCTGGGCAGAAATTATGTGAGCAAGATCAGTGATGTTGGCTTAGCACGGCTGGTTCCAGCTTCTGTGGCTGATAGTGTGACTCAATATCATATGACAGCAGCCGCTGGGACATTTTGTTACATTGATCCTGAGTATCAACAAACAGGAATGCTAGGTGTGAAATCAGACGTGTATTCGTTAGGTGTATTGTTACTACAAATTATTACAGCAAAGCCTCCAATGGGACTGACCCACCAAGTTGCTAGGTCCATTGAGAGAGGAACATTTGCAGAGATGCTTGATCCAACAGTGGAAGATTGGCCAGTTGAGGAGGCTTTATCATTTGCAAAAATGGCTTTGAATTGTTGTGAGCTAAGGAAGAAGGACCGGCCTGATCTTGGTTCAGTGGTTTTGCCAGAGCTGAACCGGCTAAGAGATCTCGGGTTGGATCATGAAGGCAGCTTGCAGGATTAACTAGGGGCATCTTATAATTCAGTTCTTTAATTGAGATAAGATGTCAGTCAGGTCAGTACCATTTGAAAGTTGCAACCACTGCACTATAAATCCATTTGCATATACTACTAGAGTGCAGTTACCTCCTCCAGACCCCATCATCACCCATAACAGCTGATTTGCACTATCATGAATTCTGTTTGGTAACCAAGAAAATGGAGGAAAAGAAATGAAATATTCAGCCCCACAAGAAGTGGCTGCAAAATTCTACATTCTCTTGCTTTTTCCTTCACCTTCTGGGCAATCAAATGCTATTTAGAATGCCTGTAATCTCTGTTATGTACAATCAAGGATGGATGAGACAATCCTAAAATGGAAATGTAAATCCAATGCAGATCACTTTTAGAAGAGGGTAGCAACTGTTCAGTTCAAAACTGGAAAAGGGAGTTTGAAGACTCATTCTGAAAAGGCCAGATTCCATCCACCTAGCCAAAAACAAGTCAGAAAAGGAGGGGAAAAAAGGGCATATGGAAGGTTATCGGTTTTGTTTTTGTCCATTTGTAAGTTGTCTGGAATGCTCTCGTCTTGTCAACTAGTTGAATAAAATACCTTAATTTATAGTTCGTATAAGACATTCAGCAAAGAAACTTTTGATGTTCTGCGAATCTTATACACTCGTCTGAATTATAAACCAGGCCATCTTTCATTAGGTAGAAAGGAGTCAGTTCTCCTCAGGGAATTATATATCACATACTTGAATAAATCATGATTGTTAAAAAACACTGTAGGACTGAATGGGGCAAGACACCAAGTCCTTGCAGATATACCGCCTTCTTTCAAATATTTCTTCAGGTTCAATTGAGCTTGTAGGAGAGTAGGATCTTCTTTACAATTAATTCTTTGAATTTGAGTTGGGTTGGACAAGCTTCTTCAATTCATCACTTCAGCCGCAAAAGCTTTCTGTCTTACCAGAAACTTCCATCTTTAGTTCTCTTTGGCAGGACTGAATCGATTCACTTCCACCACAAGATAGGAAACAAACAAGCCTTTTAGTTAAGGCCACAAGATAGAAAGTGTATAAGCCTTTTAGTTAAGAACTTCTCCACAGTTCCACCAGCATACTTGAGGGATCATTGAGTCCATGATTCACCCACCAAAACTGTCACCAGTCAAAGTCCTCAAATCGGACCAGCATCAGGAACATTGCAACCAAAGTTGCTGAATATGGCACGTATCCATCGCCTAAAATTAGAGGTCAAAAGTTGAAAACAACAAACCAAAAAGCAGTGTTAGAAAAGAAGCAAGTCAAATCATTTCTTGAAGTGAAACAACTTCTAAATGTGCACCTAGAGAGATTTGCTAGTGAATTAGATGCCAATATATTACATGCATTATCTTTGACGCTTTCTTCTAAATTTTCAACCTTTTTCCTTTGTCCTTGCTCTCGGTTGATTCTCTTTCAGATCTACATTCTGTTTGTTGCTTGTGATCATGGGTGTTTTATTTATTTCTTTATTAAATATATATTTGTGGAGGCAAATTCCTCCTTTGGTTCTGTATTCCCATACAATTTATTAATGACATTTAACTTTTAGAGGCTATAAGATGCCAGTTTCCTGATTAAAAGAAGAGAAGAAAATAATGTAATCATCTAAGAGCCAAAGACACTCTTGGACATACATATTCATGGACTATTAACAAGAAAGGAAAATTGTTGGAATGGTGGTGAACAACTGAAACATACCTATTCATAGTTACATTCCGAGAACGATTCTCTATTTGTTTGCAATATATGTTGACATCTACAGTAGTGAAGCCAGCTCTCGAAAACAAGTTTGACAAGAAATCTTCAGAGAAGTAAAACGAGCACTGGAGTACCCGAGTGAAGAACCATCAGAAACTAGGTCACACAAAGCATGTTGCTCACTGTACTAGGAACTCTTACACATAATCTACAGCATACTTACAGTACCATCCCTTCGGACATAAAAGTTCTCACTGATCTTCTGATTCCTATCTCGGAGCTTCACCTAAAAAGTTGGGAAGTATTTAATATATCAAACGGGAAGGATTCAGTTAATTCAGAGAAAAGAAAAGATAATGAAATGACATCAAATCTCAGACAAATGGTAGAGAAGGGTATTTATACCACATGGATGAATAATTTCATACCCTTCCTCCTCCCTTGAATACAGAGAGAGAGCATTCACAAATTACACTCTTATCTGTAATAACAGAAAAGATATGTGTATATATATTTAAGGAAGAGGAGGATATGGGATGGGAACTAGTATACTCACTTGGGCGAAATCTCCAATAGCATAATCCCGTACAAGAACAACACCATGTGGCTGCAAATTGAAAGTAAAACCATTCATGTCATTTTAGTGTAACAAATAATACATAAGAAACGAAAAAAAGTATCTCTACCAATACAATGCCACAGCCACCTTTAGTACTTTCTTCAGGTTCTGTAGAATCAGGGGCATCTTGTTTGGAGAAACTGCAGATAACATGAAAATCTGTTTAACATGTTAGTTGTTCATATGAACAGGGGAGTTATCTGAAAGCAAGTTAGAGCTCATACAAAGATGATAAAAAACCATGGTTTAAAGATGGATGCAAGTAACACAAACACAGGGGCAAGAACATCTATCTCAAATAATTTCTCCACTTACCAAGGTAATGACATCAACAGATGAAGGTTTAATTTTATCACTAAGGTCATCATTTGCAACATCACAGACAAATGCATTTACACGATCTCCTCTGAAATCTACATTAGACTGCATTAAGTAAAACAACACTAAGTTATTCACACTGCTCTGTGGCCTTTCGGCACCTCTACCAGAAACTGAACAATAAAAAAAACACAAAAAATGAAATTGGATAAGGAGACACCCAGGCACGGAATTAAATTCAAAAGGAACTTACACATAAGGCATGAACATTAGGGAATAAATCTTAAAATTTGAAAATGGACTAACAGGTATCATGGGCATGAATAAATGAATATTTCATAGCGGATAAAAACCCCCCTACAACATCTAATGAAAGAGAAAGGTAGGTAAAAGCCGTAATCAATGTCCACTTAATGTGGGGCCAGTTGAGGTACATGTAAAATTCACAAATTTCTCAGCCTAATTCAAAGCATTAAATGGGTATCTAGAAATAAAGCAACTAGGCAAAAAATTGATTTACTACTGGTGTAGAGTTATGTTTACAATGTTGCCAAACTGTATTGACTGTTGTGTAAATGCAAGTTGATTCACAAGCATTATGACACCATTTCACCAGTGCGCTGTTCAGCCTAATAAGTGAATAAAGTCATTAAAACATGCATTCAGTGGCATCATAAATAATCTTGAACTACCAAAAAATAATCGATGACAGTGAGTTAAACTAGACACTGGAGAAAATTTGAGCAGGATTTCCTCTTTTTCATCTAAACAGTAAATACAATTTAGAGAAGGGAGTGGAACTTAAGGATGCATTAAATTAACAAGGAAAAAGAGTGACAAACCTTAACAAGTTCAATTGCAAGGGGCGAGAAATCACAAGCATGAACATAAAGTTTGGGATAAACAGCCACAAGTGGAAACATAGTATTGCCAGCTCCACAACCAACCTGCCCCCAGGAAATGCCAAATTGCTTTTAGAAAAATGTGTTCCAATCAATGCCACAACTAGAAGTTCATCAAATTATGATCTACAAACACCATATTATAAAGAAAATATCATTTTTCTCATTGAGGATAGAAGAAAACTAAGTTGAAAACATATGAAAAAGAAGAATGCATAAGATTCAAGATTTTCGAAAAATATAACAAGGCCCCTTGACTCTTCTTTTTTATTGATCTAACAAAATGCCTATGCTTAAACAGTCAAGTGTTTGATCAAACATATTCACATACTCTCAGCTCATACAAAACTCACCTCCCACAACCCAAATACAAAATCAATACACACCCTGAAAAAGAACAACACATATCACTAAACCTCATTAGTCTCCATCCCCAACAGCTCCCTATTTTCATTTCCAAAATGGTTCACTTCCATCAATATACTCATCTTCCCTCAGCAAGAAAAAGGGGCAAACTTTCAAAGACCAAAACCCATACATTACATCTGATCAAGGCAAACCCACATTAACAATCATGTGGGTCACATAAATTTAGCTCCATCAAGTCAAAACCCAGCCCCAAACGCATCATCACACAATAAAACTCTAAATAATTCAAAAATTGGTTAATGGGTAGAGCCTAATCAGAAAAACCCAGACCTCCAAAAGGACCTTCCCATTGGTTGATGAAGTACCACAATGATCATCAGAGAAGTACGCTCCCCAGTCCTTCTCCAAGTAATGCCTGTCCTTGAAGAACTGAAACAAAGAAAAACGAAGAATCAACACTTGAAATGCATTCAAAAATGGAGTAATGATAAGGGTTACGAGCGATCGGTGACCTTGTTTTGGTGGCGCTTGTAGAACTTGTCCCAGTACTTTGTGGCGTTGTTCTGGTAATGGTCGTCAGAACCCAGATTCCCCGGTGGCGGATATCGAAGATGGAGCCGCCGGGCGGCGGCGAATGAGCCGAGGAGTGGGTGGAGGTGATAAGAAGAGAGTGGCGTTGGACTGGCTCTCATCTCTTTGCTGTCTCTGCGACTTGGGTCGTGTTTGGATCCGCTAAACGCAAAAATTGGCCATTTTAAGTCCTTTTCCTTTTTGTAGTACTTTAAAATCTAATATATATATATATATATATATATATATATATATTTATTATTATTATTATTTTTCTAAGAAACTTTCATAACCAAATATTAAGACTCTTCGTAATAACCCAAACCTCGAGTGTTATAACTTATAACCATGTATCGACCAGATTTAGGGTTTTATCAAATTACTTTTCATTTATTCATGTTATAAATTATTTTTTTTAATAAGTTGAAAGTTTTATGATTTTGTATTTATTGAAAGTTTTATAATGTTGTATTTAATATTTTATTAAATAATTTTTAATAACAACTTCTCATAATTTTGTGATATTTTAATAAAATAATGACACTTAATTATTAAATTATATATAATTATTGACTAAAAAGCTTTTATCACCTAACTCATTTAAATTAATTATTTGAAAAAATAATAATAATAAATTATTGAATCATTTTAAATTATTTTATAAAGTTTAAAACCCTTTTTCTTAATCCATAATATAATATTTATTTTTTCTTAATTCATAGTTGAATTTTTTTTCTTGTAACTTTAAAAAGAAATTTTGATTTTATAATTATAAAAACGTATTTATTTTTGCTAAAAATTGATAAAATTTTATCAAATAAATACATTAATTAAAGAGAAAAAAAAAGGAGAAGGTGGTGGAGGGAGTTAAAAAGAAAAAGGAAAAAAAAAAAGGCCAGAAAATCATGAACAAAATTTTATTGGCTTATTTCAAACGACGTCGTTGTGAATTCTATTGCTGATGGAGATTAAAACTGAACCGGTCCAATGCATCTAACCCAGCGACCTATACCGAACCCTACCAGCCCGATTCCACACAAAATCGTCGTCGACGCACCAAACTCTCTCTCTCTCTCTTCTGTACGCGAGGAGAAGAAGAGGACCAAACCCTAACCCTAGAGAGCTTCATTCACATGGAGGATCAACGAACCTCTCAGAACGACAACGACAATCGTCGTTTGTACAACCCCTATCAAGACCTCCAAATCCCAATCCACAATATCTACAAACTTCCCACGTCGCCGGAGTTCCTCTTCCAGGAAGAGTCCGTTGCCCAACGCCGTTCCTGGGGTGAAAACCTCACCTACTACACAGGCATCGGCTACCTTTCCGGCGCAGTCTCCGGCGCCGCCAAGGGCCTAGTCGACGGCGTCAAAGCTTCGGAGCCCGGGGACACCGTGAAACTGCGGATCAACCGGATCCTCAACGCCTCCGGCCACGCAGGAAGAAAATTCGGGAACCGGGCCGGCGTGATCGGGTTGATGTACGCGGGTTTGGAGAGCGGGATTGTGGCGGTGAGGGACACGGACGATGTGGTGAACAGCGTGGTGGCAGGTCTGGGCACCGGCGCGCTATATCGGGCGGCGGCTGGAGTGAGGTCGGCGGCGGTAGCGGGGGCGATCGGTGGGGTGGTGGTTGGGGCAGCGGTGACGGCGAAGCAGGTGTTGAAGCGATACGTGCCGATCTAGGGTTTGCACTGCACCATTCAAATCCAATTTTGATTAGTTAACCATATGAAAGAATTATATTCTCTAATCGTCTTGAAATTCGTCGAATTTTCCAGCTTGAGATGATATATACATGCTCTGATGGTTACTTTGATTTCCCTCTGTAATGTTGTATTGATTCATGATGATGAATAATAAAAACCTGAAATGGGATGGCACCAACATCTATGTTGATATGAGATTTGATCCAAACACTTAGCTTCAGACTCTGCATCAATGTATTGTGTTCTGCATTCTCAATGGAACTCATAATTTTCGGTGTCTTTGTGTTCATCTTTATCTGGTGATGGTTTGAGGTGAACTAGTATAGCTCTTTAGAAAGTTCGAATTTTCAGGTTGTTCGAATGGGCTCTCCAATGCTCTGTATAGGTTGTTTTCTTATCAAACTCATAATTTTCAGTGTCATGCTGTTGTTTTCTATATTTTGGAACTGTTGTGTTGGGGTTATGTGGTTTGATGTGAACTGGTGTATGTCTTCAGAGTTCGAATTCTTGGTTTATCTCACCAATGTATTGTGTTCATTGTTTTAACATGTAGGGTTGTAATGTGTGTGTGGTTTTTGGGAAACAATGAGTAATGGCAATGCCTCACTTGGTATTCTGCAGCACTAGATTGTGAAACCTTTCTCAGTAAAAGTTCAGATTAGCATTCTCATTGTTCTTGGGAAAGTGAGTGATGGCAATACCTCACTTGGTCTTTGCAAAATTAGATTGTGAAACTTTTATGGGTACAAGTTCACATTGACATTCTCATTGCTCCCAGTGAATCATGAGTAATAGCAGTGTCTCACTGTTCAAATTCTCGGGATGGTAATCTTTGTCTCTCCACTTGTCTGTGTAGATTGTTTTAACATGCCAATGACCTTTTAAGAGAAGGGTTTCAATTGTTTATAGTTCTTAGGGAACAATGAGCGATGTTAATGCCTCGCTCAGGCACTGCAATATTAGATTGTCAAACTTCTCCAGATGCAAGTTCAGTGCGACATTTTCATTGTTCTTGGGGAATGATGAGTCATGACAATGCCTCACTTGGGCTGAGGGATTCCACCTAAAACAGTGTGATTGATGTGTATGTCATTGTTCTGATATGGATGTCAAAGTGGATTTTACATTTAGAGTGAAGATTAAAGTCTGGTTTGATTTTTATGAAGAATCCTGAATCACACCCGGTGGACTCTGGATGTAGTGGAGGGTTTGTACCTTTAGTGTAATTGATGTCTATGATCCTGTGATTGGCTTAGTTGGGTGTACATTCAAGTAATGTGCACCAATGGGGGGTAGGGGCTGTGATACTTGGCTCGATCTATGGCTGAAACAAGAACATATCTAAAAGAATGCACCAATGGCAAGGATACCTGAATGATTCAAGTTTGCTGATTTATGTGTGTCCTCAGTCTTATGTGTGGTTCTGTTCTACTCATAGAACTGTTTGCTGTGTTGATAGCCCTGCAAGTGCAGGCTTTTATTAGTTGCATTGGTGAATGAAGGGGTGAACAAGCCTGTCTTTTACCGGATTTTCTGAACCATTCTTGATCTGGGGATTGTTGAACTCCGGCCAAGTTTGGGTTTGATGCAGGTTCAACCATCCCGCAGCCTGGAGATTTGAGGGTGTGGTGTTGCCATGCATTAGCCAAAGAAGGCACAGTTGGGTAGGTATTTTGAGCTGAGTTGCTCTCTTCTCTAGTTGGAGAATCCAATGAATAGAACTTGCTTCAATTTTCTGGGGAAATTTTCAAATGGTATGCTGTTTGTCTTGAGCAAATCCTACACAAACGAAAGGGTAAAAATGAGTTTTATGTTGCCCATATCAGGAGCTCAATAGAAGGCTTCCTTTGTATCACAAAAAGGAAAAAAAGAAAGAAGAAACAAGTGTTTATTCTTGGTATATCGGGAAATAGATGAAATAATAATTATTTAAAATTTTTAAAATTTTAAAATTAGAAGGAAAAAATTATGAATTAAAAAGATTTTTTCGTGTTTTTTAGTAAGGAACAAGTTAAAAAACTAGGAAGGCCGTTACAAGAAAAAGTAAATAAAAATGAAAATTTAGAAGAAAAAAAAGTTGTATATTTTAGATTCTGCATTGTTTGCATAAAATGGAAAATAAAAGGAATGAAATTATATTATTAAAGTTTTTATTTTATTTTATTTTATTTTATTCCACTTTTGACAAGAGACCGGGGAAGACATTTTTAGAATCTTTTTTTTCAAAAAAGCTGTTTTTCTATTTTTAAAAGCTGTTTTTGAAAGTCATTGTCTTTAGAAAAAGTTATTTGAAAATTTAAGCATTCAAAATTTTTTGACTTATTTTTTATCAAGGTGATGTGTATTTATTTGTAATACAAAAATTTTCAAAACATTGTTCATATTTTTAATTATTTATCATAGCATTTAAAAAAATATCTATTTTTATAACGAATATTAAAAAAATAAATTTCCAAACAGACTACAATATCTTGGATGTAAGGCAAATTGGTCACGCCTTATTGGCCCCGCCCAAGCGTGAGGGTTGGGCATGATACTGTGATTGATGTCTCTGGGTTGTTTTTGGACAAACCATTTTGGGGTTGGATTATTAGCATAGCAAGTCTAACAAACATCCGACGACGACGAAAGCCTGCGAAAAAGATGATGATACATTTCAAGGGAAACATCTTCTGGATAGAAGGAAGCTTTACACTCTACTTGACCAAAATTGAGAGTTCGATTGCCTCAATCCCCGTCGTCTTATTCTTCTAAAAAATCCATGCATGCAGCCTTTCCCATCTGCGACCAAATCTCACAACTCAAGAAATGAATACTTCACTCGGACTCAGAATGTCCCTCATCTGGATTCATAACATTAAAAGTTAACATATGTTTTGACGTGTGATGGGAAGCTGTTGTTCGACCTACAGCAACATTGATTCTGGGTTCTCGATATAGGATTTGAACGCCTTAAGCCATTCTGCACCAATTGCACCTGCACGCAAAGGCCGAGAGTGTTTGTGTTAAATGTAAAAGCTGGCTTGGAATGAAGGCACCTACTCACATCTTAATATACATACTCGTTAAGAGCTACTTACCATCAATGACACGATGATCACAGCTTAGTGTCACTGACATGAAGGAGGCAAACTTGAATTCATCAGGGCCTGTGCCAGGTACAACCCTCTTCTCGGCTGCAAAAGAACAGAGTTCATCAATGAGGATGGGGATGATGATGATGATGATGAATGTACAAAAGGGTATTAATATTAAGCGTCTTTATCTTACCAGACCCAATGGCTAGAATGCCTGACTGAGGAGGATTGATGATGGCACAGAATTGCTTGATACCAAAGGGTCCTCCCAGATTAGACACAGTAAATGTCCCTCCCTGCAAGGAGGATGAAGCCAGTTTTCATATGTTAGATCCTAGCGATCACTTGCCAACAACTAATAACATTGAAACATAATTTTTACCTCATAATCTACGGGCTTCAAGTTGTTCTCCTTGGCTTTCTGGGCCAACTGCTTGACCTCTTCAGAAATCTTGGACAGACCTTTCTTGTCTGCGTCCTGCAAATTTCATGGTATGATTTTGTGTTAAATAAACTTTTATTGGAACTACAAGCATAAACTGTTTCAATTATAAACAAACTGAGAAATAACCCACCTTGATGACGGGGACAAAGAGTCCATTATCCGTCTGCACAGCAACATTGATATTCACATTGTGGTACCTGGATTAGTCCCAAAAAGAAAAATGTAAGTGTATGTGATATGGTAATTAAATAGCAATGTTAACATCTAAGATCTATTACTCACTGACGAATATAGTCATTGGTCCATGAACTATTGCATTGAGGAACTTTTCGAAGAGCCAAAGCAGCAGCCTGCAATAAGAAATTATTATGAAATTTTCTAAATCATGTCACCGTTCCTCCCAAGTAGCTATTCCTAAAGTAAGGTAGTAGCATCCATTTCTCTAGGCTGAAAGGGCTGGTTTTATGGTGATAAAGAAATGTCCTTTGGCAATATTTTTGAAAACAGTTTTTAAAAATATTTTTAAAAAACTGTTCTTTTATATTTTCTAATGTTTGGAATTGGAATGTTCTCAACCTATTTTTTGTGTTTCCAAATATTTCTTAAAAATAACTTTTATTTGTAATTTTAAATCATTCTTCATATTTGTATAATTATATTTTATACCAAGCCCCAAAAAATCAAGTGAAAACAACTAAAAATAATTAAAATATATTCTCAAAAAAATACCCAATTTTCAAAACAAGTTCTCAAAAGATTGTTTTTTGTCAAACAATTATCAAACGTATTTTCAAATCTAAAAAACAGAACAGTGTTCTGTTTTTAAGAATAAAAAGGTGTATTCAAAAACAGTTCCCAAACATGCTTATAATTTTTTGATGCAGCATGCTCATCACATTTTCACTTCAACCTTTTTCTTTTTCAAAGAGCAAACTGAAAAACCTCATGATAACAGATGTCACTGTTATTGTGGTGGTGTCGCTAGAACTGGTTCTACTCTGAACTTGCTCCCAGCATCTTCACTATCCTCTTGGGGTTTTAACATGGACGAGAATAGAAAACAATTTGCATGTCTCAACCATGAAGAGCTATTTTGCTAGGAAAATTTAGTACCTTAATTACAAGATCATTGATGGATATCCGCTTTCCACCAGAAGCTTCTTGTATTGAATTGAGTTGGCTTCGCAAACTGCACAGAGAGAGAGAGAGAGAGAGAGAGCAACAGCTTAGATCATCACAGAAGATTGAAACGTGGGTTATTTTTTAAAAGATGGAAGGAACTAATGCTCACTCCATAAGTTTGTCAACACATGTATCCACTGTCAAATAATAATGGGGAATAGTCTGCTTCGATAATAATAGGCGTGAAGCTGTGATCTGTCAAGGTAATACCAAAAAGTTGACTTCAGAAGATGAAGCTTCAATGTGCTAAACATTAACAATAGGAAAGATTAAGCATAGATCTGAAAGCTTGCAAACAAACAGAAGAGACATGGCTAAATATAATGGATTTCTATAATATGCATTGGAACCCCAAAAGATGATAGAACAAGAGTTCGGAATAAGTATTACCTTTCTTATCTGAGAATGAGGGAGGTCCGTGTAATCTAATGCCATTGTATCTGTGACCTTAGGAGCTGTTAGTGAACCTTCCTTCCCACGAGAAGCTACATTATAGTGGAAAATATAAATAAAATTTCCAATAATCAGCTTAAATTACCATTGAAGAATAGTGTATAAAAATAAAATATACCCAAGTAATCTTCAATATCAGCCTTCACAATGCTTCCATCAGGACCCGTTCCTTTGATGCTTGAAAGAGGTACCTACTTTCATGGAAAAGAATCAAATGATGCACGAGAATCGACTCACCATTAGTCAATATGAAATTAATGGATGAATAACAAAGTTTTAGTCTTAGTATCGTATTTAACGTACATTGTGTTCTTCAGCCAGTTTTCTTGCAAGAGGACTAGCAAAAATGCGACCTTCTGTTGAAGAAGCTGCACTAGCCTTAGAACTCTTTGGCTCTGGAGAACTGGTAGGTTCCTCTTTTACCTCTTCTTTTTTTGGTGGGGTAGAATCAGATGATCCTTTGCTTTCCGCCGCAGCATCTGATGGGGAAGGTTTATAATCCTTGAATTTTGCAATGTCTTCCTCTTCCTCCACAGTTATAGCAATCACCTATTTCAAAACATAATACAGATTCCCTAAGTTAATAAACAAATTCCACAGTGATTTTATTCTTTATTCACTAACCAAATTGCCCCAGGTTAAGATAATTTAACCAAATAAAAAAAAACAATGGTTTTGTTTCAATACTGAAGACAGAAGATCTGACTATCGTAAACATGCCTGGTTTCTACAGGAAAGGCAGGAAAATCTTTAAGACAAAGCTACTGTCATCCAAGTTTATTTCATTGATTGCTAGGCAGTCAAGAAATAACATGACCGTGAAAATGAAATATGATATTTAAATGTATGGTTGGCAAGAAAAGTAACGTAGAATGAAAGTTAATGCATTAGTGAGAATATTAACAATTGATAATAATATGAGAGAGGTCCACTTAGATGATTTGGTTACTTGCAACAAACCAATGAATGAACCAACAAGGAATGAAAGCTAATTCTATCTTTTGATGATTCTCCCAGAGTATTGGAACTATAGTACACCCATGATCACATCAACTGGATTATGCCTGCTCACATCAACTGGATTATGCCTGCAATATATCTTGATGCTCGGAAAGATCAAATTAGACAAAAAAGTTTTACATTAAGCTATGGAATCTTGAGCCATTAGTTCACATGACATATAGCATATTTAAGCATAAGCACAATTTGGGAATTGCAAATCCATTGAAAATTTCTTTCTTCATGCTTTTTCGTAATAATACCATGAATTCTCTTAATTGGAATGGCAAGCAGTAAATGTGGTAGAGAAATGAAATTCATATTTAAGAAGTGCCTTACTTGGCCAAACAACAAACTTAACCAAAAGACATTTTACTTATAGCATCATATCATATTTGCGACATAGTTAGTTACATAGACAGACCATTGAGGCAAAGATAATCTAGGGTCTGCAGCCAATTTTAATGTTTTGGAAGGTTTCAACTTCAGTCAAGAAGAGATGGCATTAGAAATAAGCATGCAGAGCCTGGCAGGGAAAAATATATTAGAAGTTTGAAGCTCTAAAGTGAGCTAGATGCAATTTATGAAAATGCTATAATTTGATGGCTGGCAAACACATGAGATAGAAAGCAGCTAGCTTTGAAAGAAAGAGTTAGACAATAGCAACCAAGTGACCTTAGTGACAAATAAAAGCAATACCTCACCAACTTTAATTTCTTTTGCCCCATCTCCTTGAATTATCTTAGCAAGATATCCTTCTTCCATGCATTCCATCTCAACTGTTGCTTTATCCTACAAATATCAATTCAATGAAAGGTAAACGTCAGTTTTCCAGATGAGTAAAGCACATAACCAGAGTGCTCCATTAATTGAGAGAATTTAACCAACAGACTCAGAGTACAAGGGCCCTACAGTCTCAACTTCACAGAGCACTTCGCCAGGAGAGATTTTATCACCCTCTTTCTTCAACCACCTTGCAATGCTACCCTGCATTTGATAAACAAAACATTCAAGCATAAAACAGTAAATTGAGCATGGTTTGTATCCTCATAGCTTCAGAAAGGCGCATGCCTCAGTCATTGTAGGAGAAAGAGAAGGCATTCCAATCTTTTGATGTGCAGGAAGACCTGTCATTTATTGCACAGAATCATCCATATATCATAAACCATTCCAACATAAATTAGGTAGGAGCAGCAGTAGATTAATGACTAAATCAGTCATATGAGAGTTAGTTAGCAATAATATTATAACTTGAAAAAAAACATGAGCAGAGCGGCAACAAAACATTTGTTGCATGGAGATGAAACAATGCAAGATTCTCCTAAAAGCATGATTAAAGGGCAGCTTGTCATTAAGTGTATATTTTAGTTTTAAAAAAAAATGGCATCATAGAATGCTACAAAGGGAATAGTATTATTGAAGTCAAAGTAGAAAAGAAATCACACTTCACCTGAATCTGATGAAAAACCTCTTCTTAGATGCATGCATGAACTGACATCAGATAAAAGAATAATTAACAAAGTTCCATAACGTTAGATGTAATCATTAAGAAATAGTTTGACAAATGGCACAAGACATACCCTGAAAAACCTTTGCTCAACAGAGAACCAGTCACTGGAATTCCCATTTTCATTGCTGTCCTTGAAACATTGCCCTTGAATATTCCTAACGATGTTATCTACAGAAGCGTATGATAGTTGGCTCATGAATTCTTAGTTTGGACAATGAACACATATTTATTAAAAATAATGAGTCTAGCAAAGGCAAAAGAAAAAGATGATGATGAAGAAGAAGAAGAGATGTAACGGGTAAAACTGAGAAGCTCCAACTTACCGTATCAGTATTTATTGCTCTATAAGTGTGACCGAAGCTGGCAGTGCTCGGAGAGTTACAATCCCGATATCTTTCTCCAGGTATCTTCAGAATATCTGGGAATTACAAACTTTTCTTACAACAACAAATACAAAACCAAAGAGCAGCCTGGTGCTGCAGTTACTGAAGCCAACTTGCTATGTGAGTTAGGGAACTTGATGCAGTGAGCTTATCAACATTATCAACCCTAGGGCAAAGGGGATGAAACTTTTGAGTTTTCATGCTAAATGCTCCCATATACTCCAGTGCCATAACTCTATAAGTACCATATTAGGACAGACTTGGGTGCTAAGATACTTAAATGTTGCAAATCTCCTCCTAACATGATATCATAGAGGTTGTCCCTAACATACCCCCAGTTGATTGTCTGTTCTCTAACTGTTATAGGTAATCATGAGATTGAATCTTGCCCACCACTTATATGACAAAGGGATAACTAAAAACATTTTACCCAACCAAAAGATTTCATATTACTCTGATCAAATAAACAAAAAAAAAAGGATTGGTCATTACCTCCAATCAATAATTTTTACCTTTTAACCTTCTGTTGGATTCCCTATATGGATCTATTTTTTTTAAAACAATGTACGTCATGCATAATATGTGCATAGAGCCTTTTACTAGTCTTGGTGGACGATAGGTAACAACAAACTGGCACCAACTTGATTTTCTTGGAACCTTTTTGACACTATTAATGAGCATCAATGAAACCCTTGAGGCCTAATTCAAGTGGAAAAGGGTTGGGGAGAACTTATAGGAGGTTCCAAGTTCAAGTCTTGGTGAGGATAAACATTTACCTATTAAAAAAATTTATTAAGGAGAATCAATGAAGCTTATCAACAGTTTTTTGGTACCCCAATAGGATGGCTGGTGGCAACATAAATTTGCATATCTTGGTCATCAGCTGGTTGTTGGGGGTAGATCCTAAGTTCAATCCAAAACTCACCTTGTAGTGAAGATATAAGAAGTGTTTTTTTGCCTATGAATCACCTACCTTGCAGTTTTCCATTCACAAAATAAAAGAGCATACACAAAATGACAAGAAAATAGACTATGGAAATAGAAATCCTAAGAGGCAAGGAATCTATATTGAATTAGTGGCAATAATTAAAAATTCAAGGTGTATATGTGTATAACAGAAACCATATATGAATATTACAAAATTATACATCACACGTGGTTAATGCTTTGTTAAGACAATTTTGGGTCACATACTTGATATGTGTCATGAATCCAGAACTCACATATGATGGTACAATTGGAACTCTTCAGCACCACATGCATTTAGATGCACATAAGCCAGCCAAACCTGATTCCATGGATGTCTACATGCATATGTCGTGTGCGCACAGACACCTTTGAGGTGTAAACAAGGACATTTGGAAACCCACAAAAACATGATTGCAGATGCAAGAAGGGTGGACATATATAATAAAAAAAAAATCTGCTTTCTTTGATTGACTACATATGCAGAATCTTCGATTATATTCAGAAAAATGCAGTACACAAGAAAGTAGAAGCAAAAATAGACCCTAATTTATCTGATTGGCAATGTAAAATAAACTCATAAACCTCTAGGCAGACTAATTGAACTTGGAGCCATAGACAGCAGTAACTGACATTTTAATCAGTAAATGAATGATAAATTAGACCCTTGTTCACCAAGATCAGCAACATACCATCTCCTTTGCTGCTGAAGGGACGAGCCTTGTTAGAAAACTGACGGACCAAAGTGGAATGCTCCTGCCGTAGTAAGTTGGGAGCATTTCTTAGCTGTAAAAGAGCACAAGTATCATAAGAGGAGCTTCCATTTTCAGTGGTTGGCACACATAAGAGAGTGAAAACACATATTCTCAGTTTGGCAGGAAGTGGTGCAGAGCTTCATCCAATTAAGACAACAAATTGCAAATCTTGTGTCAAATAATTTAAAAGAGGTGCTCCTTGAATATGTATCTGTTTCCCCAAATAAGCATCCCCAAAAACTTCAAAAACCAAGAGCGGGAGAAAGAATAGACTTGAGATCTAAACTTCAGAAGCATTGCTTTCTGGTTTTCCTTCCTTTCTTCTTCTGCAGTCCTGTTTCTTCTCTCCTTTCTTGGCTACAAACCATCTGCCTTCTGATATTTCATCTCATTTAGGAGTGCATTGACATTCAGTGTGTTTTAAGTGTAAATCCTCCATAAAGTTCTTTGTTTATTTTCAAGAGAAAACATTAGATTCTATATGGTGCTTTGTTAACTAAAATACACTAACTTTTAACTTCACCATGATTATGTACTAAATCTAACTTTGGTTTCAATTCAGACCCTAGACAAAACTCCAAATCAGGTGAGACCATAAACCATACTCTTGGGATTTAACCCCTAAATCATCATCTCATGCACGGTGTTCTATTAGACAGCTTGACTAATAGTATCTAACTAAATTTTTCCTGATTTATACAAAAGCTTCACACTTCTAACATTTCTAACATGCAGTTGTTGATTAATATGTCTATATAGTGCATTCATCCATGTCATTATATCTGTATGAAATGATTGCATGTACTGTCTTTCCTGAGAACCCATTGCCAGAATAGCATATTTTAGGCATAGCTATTGGGTTTTCATTTTAGAGGCTATTATTTATGAAATTCCAATTTCACATGGTTACTCTGTAAAGATTATCAAATGCCTCTAAATCGCTCAAGTTCCTATTATTGGAGAGGTTTTTGTATCTCACATGATTAGTACATGAATATTATCGGATGCCTATAAATCGGTCAAGTTCCCATTATTTGATAATGAATGTTAGCATTCAACATTGTTCTCACTTGTAAACCTCAAAACAAATTTTGTTTCAAAGATAAAGCCACGAGGAAAACTAATGGCTATTTCATAACACCCTTCACTAGAAGCTCTAAATTGAAATTTAAATCACTAGTTCTTTTAATCACACAATTCACAATGCAAAAAAGCACAAAAAAAAAAAAAGAAGCCCAAATAAAAGGTCAAATTCAAACAAAATAAACCTGAAAATGAAATGATTCGGTTTCGATCAAATTCAATCTCAACACAGATTCAACAGTGTTCCACAATACAAACCTAATTTCAGATTATTTCAAACCAAAAACAAAAACATTGCCACAGCAAGAACACAATTACCTAAAAATCAGAGACTGCAAATCACATATTTTCATCTGCATATATATTTTTATATATGTGAGTACCTTTTTGGAATGATTGAACACGCGAGATGTGTACGTCATGGTGCGAAGCTCTAATCAAGAACAAAAAACACAAATAAAAATTTGGAGAGAAAAAAATAGAAGAAAAATCGGCTGAGGAGAGATTAAGATTGTACGGACAACAGATCGATTCGTGAGGTTTAGGGTTTGGAATGAGTCGAAGAGGACCTGTAGATCGGTTTTCTTTTCCTCCCTTTGCTTTTTAATTTTTCCTTTCTCTATTTTTCTCGCGAACCAAACAGAGGCTGAAAGCGAGAAAAATGTGGTTGGTGCGTGCGCGTGGCGTGGCAGCTACTTATATACAATTCGTCCGCAGGACCGCAGGCTCAGTACACTAGTCTCAGCTCGCCACGACGTCGTATTGGACACATTGAAGTCCAATGTGTGACGTGGCAGCTTTGGGTTTCATCTTGTGGATTTATAATAATATTTGAAATGAACTTTTATCATTTTTTTCACATGATTTTTAAGTCTGATAATGAAAATATCATATTTTTCGAAATAGAAAGAGTCAAAATAATATAAAAAAAATAGGTTTAATTGTTAGTACATGGAATTTTTTAAATAATATTTAAAAAAAAAAAACTCATATTACAAAAATGTTTAAGTTAAGGAAAGTTTATCACATGAATCAATGACCTTTATGTTTTACGTGAGACGTAGAGGTAAGAGAAAGTGATGATGCATCCTATGAGACATCCATACATGAGAGAATCCTAAATTCAAAAAGGATCTCGAGGATTTAAAATGGTTCTTGAATTGTTTTTTATAGTTCTTACAAAGTGTTGGCAGTCAAGTTTAAGTCCAATATAGTTTATTGGTAGAAAAAAATGACAAGAATAGTACTCATCTCAAAATATTTGTTAAACTAATCTTTTTGCATCCACGTAAGCATCTACATGGATTTTTTTTTTGTGTAAAACCACCGTTGGTGACTGTGGTTTTACAATTTTCCTTAGAACCATCGTTAATGACTGTGGTTTTACAAGTTTCAGAAATTATTTTTAATTCATCTATGTTTTAATGATATTATGATTTTAATATTATTTTTAAAATATTTTTTACCATAATAACCATAAAACAACTTTTATTAAGGAATAACCTAAAATCATAATTATTGGCATTAATTTTTATATGAAAATATAAAATTTTAAAATAATATAAATAATTTATTTAGTTATTTTAAAATTTTAAAATAATATGAAAAAATAATTTTCTTTAATTCATATGTGATAAAATTCATAAAACAAATAAATATTTTATTTACCATAAATATATAAATTTTTATGGAAATACAGGTGAAATTATTTTCTCAAAATTTTAAGGAAAATATGAAAAAATAAAGATAATATATATATATATAATTTTAAAATAGTCGTAAAGAAAAATTTATTAAGGATAATTTGTAAATAAAAATAATTTTAAACTAACAATGGAAAATTGTAAAAAAAAATTCTCACTCCAAAAAGAACTTTAAGCAAATTTGGTACATCGTTAAGAAATTTTGGTACATCCATAATTTACACTAAAATTAAAAATAAAAAAGCAAAGTTTTAAAATCTCATATTTTTTTAGTTGATGTATGGTTATATGAGTTCCTCTTAAAGATATTTGTGAAACCCCACAGTCAGTAATTATGCCTATGACAGTGATTTTTAAGGATATTTTCAAAATTTCTTACAATTTTCGTTTAAAGTTACTTTTTTTTTACAAATTATCCTTAATAAAATTTTCCTTTACGACTGTTTTAAAATTATATATATTATCTTTATTTTTTCATATTTTCCTTGAAATTTTGAGAAAATAATTTTGTCTGCATTCCCATAAAAATTTATATATTTATGGTAAATAAAATATTTATTTGTTTTATGAATTTTATCACATATGAATTAAAGAAAATTATTTTTTCATATTATTTTTAAATTTTAAAATAATTAAATAATATTATTTATATTATTTTAATGTTTATGGTTATTATGATAAAAAAATATTTTAAAAATAATATTAAAATCATAATACTATTAAAACATGAATGAACTAAAAATAATTTTGAAACCACAGTTACTAACTATGGTTCTAAGGAAAATTGTAAAACCACAGTCACAGACCGTGATTTTAAGGATATTTATAAAACTTTTAAAACCATAGTCACCAACGATGGTTTTACACACTTAAAAAAAAAAATCCATGTAGATGCTTACGTGGATGCAAAAAAATTAGTTTGATAAATATTTTGAGATGGGTACTATTCTTGCCATTTTTTTTCTACCAATGGATTATTTTGAACTTAAACTATTGGCAGCCAAACCAATTCTTATTTTGAAAAAGGGAATCAAAATAGTGTATATTTGAAATCAATTACCCAAGTAGTCTTTGAGTCTACATTTTCAGCCTTTTATTTGACTTTTCTATCCACGTGATCATTCACATGGTTTTTTTTTTTAATGTAAAAAATCACTGTTGATGACTATGATTTAAAAGTTTCAGAAATATCTATAAAACCACAATCGATTCTATAATTTTTTTTTTTTTGGAATCATAGTTACTAATTGTGGTTTCAAAAATATTTTTAAACCACACCTCGTTTCAATTTTCAATGATTAGTAATATGATTTTAAATTTATTTTTAAAATCTTATTTATGATAATAACCATAAAACCATAGTTAGTATCTGTAGTTTTCAAAAGTAACTTGAAAACCGCAATCACAGACTATGGTTTTACAATTTTCTTTAGAATCACAGTTACTAAACATGATTTCACAAATATCCATAAACCACACCCCATTGCAATTTTCAATAGTTAAGTCAACACACTATAGCTTGAGATTAACTTTAACCCATCACCAAATGAGGAACTCCCAATCAATCTATTTTAAAGAAGATTTTAAAATCACAATATTAACTATTAAAAATTGTAATGGGGTGTGATTTAAAAATATTTGTGAAACCACAGTTACTAATTATGATTCTAAAGAAAACTATAGTATTAACTGTCATTTTATGGTTATTATGATAAAGAAGATTTTTAAAATAATTTTAAAATCACAATACTAACCATTGAAGATTGAAACGGTGTATGGTTTAAAAAAAAATTTGAAACCACAGTTAGTAACTATAATTATAAAAAAAATTGTAAAACCATAGTCAATAATTATAGTTTTAAGGATATTTCTGAAATTTTTAAAACCATAATCACCAACGATAGCTTTTTACACTTAAAAATGAATTTAAAAAATAAAATAAAATCACGTGGATGATATATGGGTAGAAAAGACTACTTTGATAAATATTTTGGAAGAGACACTATTTTCAATATTGTAATCACGTGGATGATTACAATGGTGACACAATCCAATCACTTTTAATTGCTCCTCACTCAAGCAAACAAACCAGCACTTTCAAATTAGTCATAATGTATTTGCCAACTAGGGGTCATTCCTTTTAAGGTGCATAAAATCCATATCTAACCTCCTAAGCCTTTTATTTGGTGACAATATTGAAGTAGTCATTTGCATGCATATGACATTGCTTTCACTCAAATGGGAGTCTTCTTGATATTTTTAGAAGATAGTGATATTTTGAGACATTTAAAGCATTTAAACATGCACTAAGAGATAAGTTAAATATTATTATATATATATATAGAAAACATGAGGTAGGTACTTGGTATATATAAGAGATTTTACAAAAATAATTTAAGTTTCATGTGCTTTATAGCTAAAAGTAATATTTACATCATTAAAAAGTAGTATTTGAATTGTCAAATACAATACATTTGATTAAAAAGTACATGAAATATTATTTATTTTTAAATTACTGTTTAAATTGTATATTTTATAAACTTGAGTTCATTTTTTTCACGAGTATATGAAAACGAATTTTTCTCTATAAGATTGCTAGAGTAAAATTTAATTTTTTTTAAAAGTTCCAACGATTAAAGGTCATGAAACTTGTAACTTACATATAATTTATTTTGAAATAAAGTTTCATTTTTTGTATTTGTTAATAATTGAGTTTTTATTTACACTTCATAAATTCCACGGCAAAATCAAAAGTTATTTTACATGAGATAATTTTACAAAATCAACGGCATTTATAGGATATATAGGAGATTTATATGAAAGATATAACAATTTTTCTTGTATTTTTTAGTAAAATTAGAGGTATTTATACATTAAGTTTTATAAAATCATATATGACATTGTAGTATATGTTATAGCTTTTATTTTGAAGTCGATAAAATTTTTGTATTGAATTATATAATTTATGGCAATATATAATTACATGTATTTTAATCATTTCTTAGGATGAAAAATATAACATACAAATATTAAACACCCCCTTTAAAACTTTTTTCTTTTTTCAAATAAAACTTAACTATAAAAAAAGAATATGTTTTCACTTTTTCATAATTCCTGCTTCCATTCATCTAAAGATCTCTCATTTCTCTCTCTTTTCTTGTTTCCTTTCTTTCCCTTCTTCCTTCTCTTTGTTTTTTTTAATCCAAAAAAAGAAAGCAATAATCATATTCTTTTTTTTTTCTTTCTTTCAAGCTTTTTACTTCAAAAAAAATTATTTTAAGGAAGAAAATGAAAGTCGAAGAGGAGAAAATGAGAGAAGAAAGACTATGAAAAAGAAAAAAGAAAGTATGACTCGTGTTAAGTTTTTTCGAATGTTTCTTTTATCTTCTTTCTTTTTTTATTTTCTTTAATCTTTGATCTAAACAAAAGAGTGAGAAGAGCTAACAAGTCATTGCACATTTTCTTTCTTTCTTTCTTTTTCTTTTTGGGGAAGAAAATGAGAGTGGAAGAGGAAAATAAAAAAAAAAAAAAAGAAGAAAGAAAATGAAAAAGAGGAAAGAAAGCATGAGGCTTGTGTTGAAGTTTTCTCTAATTTCTACCATATTTATACGCCTCTCATCATCATCCTTCGAATGCCCGCCCAGGACAAGCGGGACATCATCGTCAGCGCAAATCCGCAAGCCTCCCCAAAAAGAGCCCGGACGGCCAGTCCCGAGCCTTCTACCGCAGCTCCTCCTTCTCCTCCTCCTCCTCCGCTCCTTAATCCTCGAGATTCTGCTTCTGTGATGCCACATGCCAGGACTGCATCACCGGCAATCATCATCGACGATGATGATTCCGATTCTCCTCCTCCTTCGCCGCTACTTAATCCTCAAGCTTCACCTTCTGTGACGCCACATCCCAGGACTGCATCACCGGCAATCATCATCGATGATGATGATTCCGATTCTCCTCCTCCTCCTCCGCTCCTTAATCCTCAAGCTTCAGGTTCTGTGATGCCACATGCCAGGACTGCATCATCGGCAATCATCATCGACGATGATGATTCCGATTCTCCTCCTCCTCCTCCACTCCTTAATCCTCAAGCTTCAGCTTCTGTGATGCCACATGCCAGGACTGCATCACCGGCAATCATCATCGACGATGATGATTCCGATTCTCCTCCTCCTTCGCCGCTACTTAATCCTCAAGCTTCAGCTTCTGTGAGGCCACATGCCAGGACTGCATCACCGGCAATCATCATCGACGATGATGATTCCGATTCTCCTCCTCCACTCCTTAATCCTCAAGCTTCAGCTTCTGTGACGCCACATGCCAGGACTGCATCACCGGCAATCATCAATGACGATGATGATTCCGATTCTCCTCCTCCTTCGCCGCTACTTAATCCTCAAGCTTCAGCTTCTGTGACGCCACATGCCAGGACTGCATCACCGGCAATCATCAATGACGATGATGATTCCGATCCTCCTCCCCCTCCGCTCCTTAATCCTCAAGCTTCATCTTCAGTGGCGCCACGTGCCAGTACTGCATCACCGACAATCATCAGCGACGATGATAATCCCGATGGCTCCGAAAATGAGAAAGATGCTGCCTGGTTCGTCTTCCTCCTGCTTCCTTCAGTTCTGAAACTTGTACATGGAGTTTCAGGTGCTTGATCTTCTGATTCATTTACCAGGTACACTACCATGATTTTTGAAGCTCTATCGACCATGAACAATTCGGCGGGATGTAGTATCAGTGAAATCGCTAACTCTATCGAGGTCAGATGGAGTTTCCTCTCTACTTTTATCGGGAATTTACCATGGACGAGTCGTTATTTGAGTTATAAGAGAGAAACTTCGAAAATCCTTCCTTGGATTTTCGACATTTTCCAACACAGTTCTTTTCTTGATTTCTTGATTTTCAAAAGACTCTCATAAACACGTACAGAGAAACTTTGAAAATCCTTTACTTAGCCGTGACATATTTCTCCAAAACAATTATTTTGAGAAACAAATTTTGTTCAGGGACTCAAATATCAAAAACAATTTTTTCTGACTTTGATTTTCAAAATGGTATTAGACATATTTGTTGGAATTTTTATGTGTGGATTTACATAATCAATTTAATAATGTCATAAATCAGTGTTATTTATTTTTTGCATTGTGGTCCATAATGGGACTGGACACATATTGTTGCTTGATTTTTTATGGGCGGTGGTCCAATAATGTGTGTGATATATATATATGAATATATATATAAAAGAAAAGGAAGGGCTCTCTTGCTATTAAGGGTCCCTGCTCCTTCCTCCTTTGGCTGAAAGAGAGCACGCACTCTCGTTTTGGACTGAATCTGGGTGTAGAAGGGAAGAGTTCATTAACCCGTAATTCTCGCATCATCAAGCACTAGAGGAGCTTCCTGAGTACCAGAAAAGAGGAAGAAATGGCCTTTCACGGAATTAACCAAGGTGAACGTTTCAGTTTTTGCCGTTCAATGCATGCTCAAATGTCAACATGTGATCCTATGCTGTTTAAATTCTCTTCAATATTTTCAATGGTTTCTTGAAAAAACCTCAAATTTTCATTAAAATACAATCTATTTTCAGAATAAATTTATAACGAAACAGTTAATAGGAACACTTTCCAAACAAGCATCAATGTTTGGTTGATTGAGGTCAGGGTCTATAATTCTTTAATTATTCCATAATAATTTTTCTTGTTTGCATTCTGCAGAAAAGGCATGTGGTGCCTGAGAATTTCAGGGAGTTGTTGAGCTCAAAATTGACAGACCTTGTTTCGATGGAGAAGCTTGAAATGGTGAGTGAGTCTCCTTATTCTCCTTATCCCTTTATGATTTTTCATTTCTATTCAGATTTCAGACAAATTTAGACATATTCAAAAAAACAAACACCACGTTACTTACAATGATCTGTTTCTATTTAGATTTGAGACAAACTTGGACCTATTTAAAACCAAACATTGCTTCTATTTGGATTTCAGACGAATTTAGACCTATTTAAAAACAAACGCTACCTTACTTTCTCTATCATCATGGCGAATTACAGGACCAAAACTGCTTCAAGATAAAGAAGGTTTCGGGTCCGAGTCAGTCAGAGTCGCATAATCAGACATTGGAAGAAGCTGCTGTGGATGCTGCCAGGATAATTGCCGAAGCAAAACACAAGGAAATTCTGGCAGCTGTGGCGGTTGAGTTAGAGAGAGTCGAAAGGATGGCAGAAGAAAATGAGGCAATTCCGAAGCAGGCAGAGGACATCGATGAACAAAGTAAAATCCAAAGACGCAATGCTGGAGCTGGCGGAGATCCATGAACAAAGTAAGATCCAAAGAAAAATTCTTTCTTAATTACTTGGTTTTTTTTTTTCTGGAATGATGACATATCTTAAAGTATCTCTCTTCTCCTCCCTCTTGGTTTACTCCCCTACAGGTTCTTCTTTAACTCTGAAGACCAAATAAGAGTGTTGATTGCACTGAAAATGGATGAAGTAGTAGCAGTTTAGAGACGAGCAGTTTTGGCTACGACGACATGAACTAAGGGCCTGTTTGGGATGGAGAAGTAGAACTAATTGCTGTTACTGTTCAATTGAGTTTTTTGTTTCAGAACTTTCTAGATAATTCGAAAGTATGACACCCATGTTTCAAAGTTCTACACAAACACACGTATTCTTTCAACCTTCGATTGCTTTCAGAGTTTAAGCTCTTTCTAACAAAGCTTAAGATTTTAGGATTGTGCTTTCTAAGGAATTTGATTCCATGCGATGCAATGATTTTTGGGCATTTCCGTCATTATACACAACCTTAGGGCCATGTTTGGTCATGAGAGTGGAGAACAGGAATGAATATTTTTGTTTTCGTTTATATGTTTGGTCCCGGAAAATACTAAGAAAAGAAAAAAAATGCAAAGAAAAAAAAGAAAAATTATTTTTTCATATTTGGTTGTCCTATGAAAAATATAAAAGAAAATAAGGTATAATTAAAACTAATTAAAAACTTATATATTTTAAAATTATTTAATTTTTATATTGATGAGTTAAAATAAATAAAATGAGTTTAAAGTAACAAAAATAATAATTTATCAATTTTTAATCTATTTTTTATTTTCCTTCACTTTTTCTTTCTTTTTATTTTTCCTTTATATTTTATTTCCCTTTTATTTTCCCTCAAATTTTCTGGTAACCAAACATATTAATGAATTTTTTTATTCCAATTCTTTATGGTGGAAGCACTATTCGTAAGGTGGGAATGATTGTTTTCATTTCAATGTTTGTGACAATGGGAATAAGAATGATTTTTTTGTTTGCGTTTCAATATTTGGTAATAATTGAAATGAGAATAGAAAAAAAAGCAAGTTAATAACAATACCCATTGGAAATCAATTGAAATCCTACTATGAATGAGACTTCATTTTTATTGGAACTATTTTTTTTTTATTCTCATTTTATGTTTGGTTCCCAGAAAGTACAAAGAAAAGAAAAAAAATGTTAAGGAAAATTATTTTCTCATGTTTGGTTGTCCTATAAAATATTTCAAAGAAAATTAAATATAATTAAAATTAGTTAGAAACTTATGTATTTTAAAATTATTTAATTTTTATATTGATGAGTTAAAATAAATAAAATGAGTTTGAAGCAGCAAATAAAAATAATTTATCATCTTTAACTCTATTTTTTATTTTCCTTCACTTTTTCTTTCCTTTTACTTTTCCTCTCTATTTTCTTTTTCTTTGCATTTTCCTTCAAATTTTCCGAGAACCAAACATAACCCCAGTTATCGAGACATAAGAATAGATGAGAAAATGAATAAATGTTCATTTTTCCATACCAAACATGTACTTAAATGCATAAATAACATATGCAAGGAAATGGACTCATTCGAGAGACTCTTCTATAAATGTTGTGATATTAGGGTTTCATCTTTAGAATGCGATGGAGTGGTGTTTACTATAAGAGAATATTACAAGCTACCATTTAGCATCACGAGCAACAAAATGTAACTAGAACTAGAAGGAACTAGGAAGCAAAAATCAACATGCTATAAATATTATAAATTTATAGCTCGTTTGGTAGTAATTTTAGAAAGTGTTTTTAATATTTTTAATACTTAAAAAATTTTATTATTCAAATATTAGAAATACTAGAAACGCTTTTTAAAATCACTCTCAAACGCACTCTAAGAACCTGTTATACAGTAATTCTGTAAAGTGTTTTTAATATTTCTAATACTTAAAATTTTTTATCATTCAAATATTAAAAATATTAATACTTCTTCGTAATCCCTACTCTCATCCATTCAAAAATCTCCCCTTTTTTTTATCTCTCTCTTCTTGCCTTCATTTTCTTGTTTCATTTCTTTTCTTCTTCTCCTTCTCTCCGAAAAAAGGAAAACAATAACCATACTACAACATAGTGGACGTTGTCGCTTGTCACAAGAAGCTACTCTAATGGTAATCACGTTTCCTTTTTTTCATTCTTCTCTTTCCCTTCATCTTCTTTCTCTTTTTGTTTTCTTTGATCTTTGATCTAAAGACGAAGAGGAAGACGAGCTACCTCAGCCAGAGAAGAAAATGAGAGATGAAGACGAAAAGAAAAAAGAAAGCACGAGTTTGTGTCAAGTTTTTTCTAATTTCTACCATCTGTATACTCCTCTCGTCATCATCTTTCAAATGCCCAGGAAAAACGGCGGAACATCGACGTCAGCGCAGATTCGCAAGCCTCCGGAAAAAGATCCCGGACGATGTCATGTGCAGCAATTTTAATTTACGAATTGGTAAAATCCTTTCTGGATTGGTGCCCTTCGCACCACTAGGGGTTGAGGTGTTCCATTGGTTGTTGGAGTTGCGATCTGAAGAGGAGAATGTTGGATTGGTTGTGCGCCTCAGGGCTTTGAGTTCATAGGTACGTGCTAACCCAATTGCAGCAGACAGATTTTGAGGGTTTTGGACTCTTACATCAGCCCTTAGCCCATCCTTCAATCCACTAATAAAACACTCAGCTTCTTGTTCATCTGTCAAAGTGTCGGCCGGTGCTAGAAGCCTTTCAAACCGAGTTTGATAGTCGGAAACAGTTCCCGTCTGCTTAAGCTTGCATAAGTCTCCAAAGAAATCTTCATATTCAGTTGCAGCAAACCTCTCTAGCAATCCCACCTTCATTCCATCCCAAGTAACCAAGTGACCTTGATTTTTGCGGCGTCGTCTAATGATGTCGCGGCAAATCCATAGAGTTGGATCTTCCGAGCCATCATAGCAAGGAAAATCAAGCTTTGCAAGCTTAGGAGCCACTAGTCCACCTGCGTACCCAGCAACACCCTGTCCATGTGGTCCCCGATTCCTATTGACGGACCCTTCTTCCGGCAAGTCTAATCGGGAGTTCATTGCCCCCACTAGTTCTTCCGTCTGCTTAAGGAGCCTTTCTTGACCTGAACTCAGGTTCTCAACCTGATTTTCAAGCCTTTGGAGTCGTTGATCGTCAGCCATAACCGGCTCTGATACCACTCTGTCACGCTCTAAGTTAATGGCAGGATCCCGTCCCCTCCCTCGCCCCCTAAGAATAAGGAAATTTATAATTTAACAGACTCAACAACTTAGAGATTAAACAGCAATAATTACTAAAAAATAGCTCACGTTGACCACTCTCTAGCCCACTACTGCTGCACATGACAGACGACTAGTGCCGACCCTTCTACCGCAGCTCCTCCTCCTCCTGCGCTCCTTAATCCTCAAGCTTCAGCTTCTGTGACGCCACATGCCAGTACTGCATCACCGGCAATCATCATGGACGTTGATGATCCCGATGGCTCCGTAAATGAGAAAGCCTGGTTCGTCTTTCCTTCAGTTTCTGAAACTTGTACATGGAGTTTCTTTCAGGTGCTTGATCTTCTGATTCATTTACCAGGTACACTACCATGATTTTTGAAGCTCTATCGACCATGAACAATTCGGCGGGATGTAGTATCAGTGAAATCGCGAATTCTATCGAGGTCAGATGGAGTTTCCTCTCTACTTCTATCGGGAATTTACCATGGACGAGTCGGTATTTGAGTCATAAGAGAGAAACTTCGAAAACCCTTCCTTGGATTTGCAACATTTTCAAACACAGTTGTTTTTAAGAACGAAAACAGTTTTCTTGATTTCTTGATTTCTACTCTCAAAAACAACTATTTTGAGAAACAAATTTTGTTCAGGACTCAAATATCAAAAACAATTTTTTAGACTTTGATTTTCGAAATGGTATGATGCATATTTTCATTGGTTTCTTGAAAACGCCTCAAATTTCAAACAAGCATCAATGTTTGGTTGATTGAAGTCAGGGTCTATGATTCTTTACTTATTCCATAATAATTTTTTCTTGTTCGCATTCTGCAGAAAAGGCATATGGTGCCTGAGAATTTCAGGGAGTCGTTGAACTCAAAATTGACAGACCTTGTTTCGATGGAGAAGCTTGACATGGTGAGTGAGTCTCCTAATTCTCCTTATCCCTTAATGATTTTTCATTTCTTTTCAGATTTCAGACAAATTTAGACATATTCAAAAAACAAACGCCACCTTACTTACAATGATCTGTTTCTATTTAGATTTGAGACAAACTTAGACCTGTTTAAAACCAAACATTGCTTCTATTTGGATTTCAGACGAATTTAGACCTATTTAAAAACAAACGCTACCTTACTTTCTCTATCATCATCGCAAATTACAGGACCAAAACTGCTTCAAGATAAAGAAGGTTTCGGGTCCAAGTCAGTCAGAGTCGCATAATCAGACATTGGAAGAAGCTGCAGCGGAAGCGGCCAGGTTAATTGCTGAAGCAGAACACAAGGAAATTCTGGCAGCTGAGGCGGTTGAGGAGTTAGAGAGAGTCGAAAGGATGGTAGAAGAAAGTGAGGCGATTCTGAAGATGACAGAGGACCTAATGCGCATTGCTGGAGCTGGCGAAGGAAATCCATAAACAAAGTAAGATCCAAAGAAAAAAAATTCTTAACTACTTGTTTTTTTTCTGGAATAATGACATATCTTAAAGCATCCCTTCTCCTCCCTCTTGGTTTACTCCACTACAGGCTCTTCTTTAACTCTTAAGACCAAATAAGAATGTTGATTGCTCTGAGAATGGATGAGTGGGTGTTTAGAGACGAGCAGTTCTGGCTACCATGACATGAACTAAGGGCCTTTTTGGTACAGAGAAGTAGAAGTAATTGCTATTACTGTTCAATTGGGCCTTTTAGATATTTCGAAAGTAAGACACCCATGTTTCAAAGTTCTATACAAACACACACATTCTTTCAACCTTCGATTGCTTTCAGAGTTTAAGCTCTTTCTAACAAAGCTTAAGACTTTAGGATTGTGCTTTCTAAGAAACTTACCTTTAATATGGTAGCATTTTAGGTTCATAAATATCTATTACCCTAATTGATAGTTGATACCCTGACCTTATGTTACTAAGTATAAGCTTGACTGCATTAATAACAGTAACTAGGAAATGGTCATTTCAGAAATACTACTTCTTTACATTAATTGATAGTTGGGGGACCTTATAGATGTATTTGGTATGGGATGGAAATATATGGGAACGGAGGCGGATCATAATACCATATAGACGTGAGGAATCAAAATCCTAGTAAGAGTGGGATTTGATTTCCATAATGATGATTTTTTTTTATTGTTCTTATTCCTATTTTAAAAAACAATCCAAACATGTTAATGAATAGGAATGAAAAATGATTTTTCATTCTTATTCTTTATTCCGGTGTTCCAAACATGGCCTATTGGTATTTAATAATCTCATGCAACATGTGTTAAACTCGATTCCATGCAATGCAATGATAGTTTGCCCCTCCATTACCATACAAGAACATGCAATGCAATGATATTTCACCCTTCTGTTTATTATACACAACCTTGGGGCCATGTTTGATCATTAGAGTGGAAAATGGGAATGAATATTTTGGTTTTAGTTTAGTGAATTTGGTAATTCCAATTCTTGTGTAGGAAGCTCTTAGGAATGTAAGGTTGAAATGATATTTTTTTTTTTTTTTTTTCATTTCAATGTTTGTAACAATGGGAATAAGAATGAGTTTTTTGTTTGCATTTCAATGTTTGGTAATAATTGGAATGAGAAATGAAAAGAAACAAGTTAACAACAATACCCTTACACATAGGGAATCCAAATACAAAATACCCATTGAAAATCAATTGAAATCCCACTTATGAATGAGACTTGATTTCTATTGGAACCATTTTTTATTTCATTCTTATTATCATTTAGTACAACCAAATATAAGAATGGATGTGAAATGAATGAAATGTCCATTCCCACATACCAAACATGTACCTGAATACATAAGTAGCATATGCAAGGAAATAGACTCATTTGATAGGCTCTTCTATGAAAGTTGTGATGTTATGGTTTCATCTCTAGGATACGATTGAGTGGTGTTTACTATAAGAGTCTGCATTACAAGCTACCATTTAGCATCACAAGCAACAAAACACAACTAGAAGCAACTAGGAAATGCAAACCAACATGCTAGAAGCCCTATTTCCCAGTAGAAGCATGAAATTTCAAATGTCATCATGCCAATGTCAATCAATTTCTGCCATGACTTAAACATTCTCATAAGCACCATTCCAGATAGAGGACTCCTATATTTGAAACAGTCAGCACAAAAATGAGTAAATAGCTTTCGATAGTTTACAATACCAAGCAACAATTAGTAGTTCTTGTGATTGGAGTCACATTATGAG
Organism: Vitis riparia; assembly: GCF_004353265.1. Lineage (NCBI taxonomy): Eukaryota > Viridiplantae > Streptophyta > Magnoliopsida > Vitales > Vitaceae > Vitis > Vitis riparia. The sequence continues at coordinate 1,529,336 of NC_048439.1, read as the reverse complement.
CAAAGAACATACAACTAGAAGTAAATCACAGAAAATAACTGCAATGAACAGGAAACACAAACTGAAATGTTAGAAAAGCATCATTCCCAATCAAACCATGAAATTTCAAATTCCATGCTACTCATGTGAATTTCTTCAACTCAAACAATCACATAAGCTTGAGGCATATATATTGAGAGCATGAGATATAGAGTTGTGCAAATAAGATGCTAAAGACACAAAAGGATGAACACAACAAGGGTTTTGAAGTTCCAATCATCTTTCAGTTCTACTGACACCAGACAAGCTTAACTTTGAATGATTGCCGATCAATCTCAGTCTAAAAAAGTTAACAAGATCTGTTCTTTCAAAAGAAAAACATAATATAAACCTAATAAAGATTGCCGAACGAAGTATAACAAGATAATTAACGCAACCTTATCATTGAAATAATCAGAGAAACAGTACCAAAAATGCTACCAAACGGTCCGCGCCACAATGTAAATTTGGAGCTCAAAACTATAAGAGTACAAGCCCAAGCTCTGATGGTTTCAATGGATTTCTTAAGCGATAGTTGTAAAGATAGTAGTGAAGTTTTCCATCACCAGGTCCAAACTTCAGTTCCTTTAGGAAAGTCTCGTTCTGCATGACGTCCAATGCATTGAAAACATCATAGTCCTTCCGTTTGGCAACAATAAGCGCATCATTCATCAGCTGAAGCAATGGGGTCTTTGTGGACACATTATAGTAAGAATAAGCTGCCTTCAAAGTCGAATAATTCTGATTGCCAAGGATAGTTGAAGGAAGAGTATAAAAACTGCAGAAATCGGTGATCTCATGAGTCTCAGGGCTCTCAACCAGATAACTGTCCACAACATTCTCAGTGGGGAGAAGCCAGTGCTCTACATCATTTTCATCTAGATCAACGGCAACAGCAAACTGGCTTAAATAGTTCCGAAGAAGTCGTGTAACTGCAGGAACATCATGGAGCTCCATTTGCCTGAACCCAGGTGTGACTGTTGAATCTGGTAACTTGTAAAGCTTTATGGTGCGGCTCATTGTCATCCTTGCCCCAAGCCTAGAAAACCCAACATCAATAAGTTTCTTTGGATTCAAAGACCTATGCCAATACTGGCAAGTTGATATAGGTGTAGGGAGAACCACTCCTGCAGTATAAGCAGCTTGCCAGATATTCTCCAAGTGAACCCTCCTGGTTACTTCTTTAATCATGACTGGAGCAAGTCTTTTTGATCTGAGCTTCTTATGAACACACAAGAAATTAATCTCCGCCATGGTAACAATGTCATCACGAACCCGGATTCTAGCTGGAACACCAGTAATAAAAGCTACCAACTTTTTTGAGCTTTTGACACGAACACCAATGTGCCAGCTCTTGAAATAACCTGGTGGGCGAAGAGCCCATCTAAGGAACTCCTTTGAGTAGTTGAACCTGAACATGTTCTCATCATCCTCAACATAGTTGTTAGTGAGAAGGTTATAAACCTCCATGCACGTCTCTTCGGAGTCAATATCACAAGTGATCCATTCATAGAGGTTTGGAAGATTGTAAGGCTCTTGTTTGACTTCAGACAAAGGTGTCGGTTGTTCAATAGGGCCTTCAGCCAAGCTCGCATTTCCAAGATCCTTGAATTGCCCAACTGGTTGGGTTTCCCAAAACTTGTGTGTCTTCCCAAGAACAAGAGACTCCTGAACCTTTCGTGCTAATACATCAATTGCAGCATCACTCTCAGGAGATGCGTTTCCATCAGGGTTAGGGCTTCGGTTTTTGTCAGGTGACCCAGGAGAGTTATTGTCATCAACCATTTCAAATGAATTTCAATAAGCTAGTCTGTAAAACAGAATCAATAATTTCCATATACTCCGTTTAGTAGCTCATAACACACTAGTAACAAACAAGAAATTAGAATTGACATTGGATTTTTCTATCATTTGGGGTGAAGAAAAACCAAAAACTCCACTCAACTAATCTAACTCAACATTTCGGCTTGGTTGAGTTGAGATTTCAACTGCAGGAAACTTAAAAAATAAAACATATAATACAAATTTGAACTGTTATATTTTTCTTTCCATCTCTTTTTCTTCTCAACAACCAAACAGAAGCAAAACAACTTAAACAGGATGCATACCAAGATGAGCATGAAAACAAAAAAATTATCGCTTTGATTATCTGACCAGGAAACTTCACAGTCAGTTTGGTTCCTAAATTTTCTGAGCAAACAAATGGCAGGTGAATAAAATGAAAATCCAGATAATTACAAAACTTAGCGAATTGGATGAGTTACTGAACAAATGAGTCTTTCTCCTCTTTTAGGTTGCTGGGAAAACTTAAGGGAAAAGAAATCAAAATTTTGAATCCCATCTTTCATTATTTCGAACTCCTGAGAACTAAAACCTGAACTAAACTAACACTCATACAGCATAAACCTTACTATCGCAATCTCAACTCTTCTCAAATATTCTCAGCAACCAAACAGAGCGACGAACAAAATCCAAATCCAAGCAGCAAAATAAATCCAAAACCTACACGACAACCAGCACCAAGCTTCAAGGATTGGTCAATTACATCACCAATAAATCCTCAATTTTCTGCACGAACAAAAACTCAATCTATTCAAAATTAAAACTTTCCCCCACTTTCTCTGCAATCAAACGCAGGTTCGATAAACTAAAAAAGCAAATCCAAAATAATCACCAAAAAAAAAAAAAAAAAACAAAATCTAAGATCTAAGGCAAATTGAGCATGAAATTCAGAGATTGACGGTTGGAAACATACTGATATTACCTGGGATTTTGGGAAGTTGAGATCTAGGGCTTGAAGAGGGAGAGAGGGATTTTAGAGATAGAAAGCTTTGGGGGAGATGGAAGAACACTGGGCATCGGCAAACACGGATGGAATCATGAAGCCTCTATATAACAATGCGTCTAAATAGCGCTACCTATGTGTAATCCAAGGGTATTTTCGTCATTCGTTGTTTCAGTCATTCTATATGTTGAAAATTTTTGCTTACCTCTCGAGTGGGGTTTGAAAATTCATTAAATACCTTCCTTCCTTCCTTATATAAAAATTACATAAAAGGACATATGATAAAAATTCAAATCAATAGAAGCGCGTTGTATAAATAAATTAATTAATATATTTTAAATTTTATTTTAATTAAATTAAAATATGTTTATAACTTTATATTGAGGAAAAAAATTATTAATTAAAATTTATTTTGAATTTCAAATATGGTTTTTAGAGTTTGATAATATTTTATTAAATAAAACTTAAATTTTATTATTTTAAGGGTATTGTTAATTTGCACTTTATAATTAGTCATTATTTTTTAAATTATTAGTTATTTGCATTAAAGATAACTCAAAATTTTAAATTGTATTTATCAAAAAGGTATTAATTTATTAGTGAAAATAAGGGGAAAATGAAAATAAAATATTAAGAGTGTGATGAGAAAAGACCGTTCATCCAATTAAAAAGAATTTGACACTCGGTATAGTAAGAGTTTGTTTGATAGTAATTTTAGAAAACGTTTTTAATTTAAAAAATGTTTTTGAAAAAATATAAGATGTTTGATAAATATATACGAACGGACGTTTCCCAAATGTATTTTCTTAATCTTGAGGGTTAGAGAGTATTTGGTAAAATTTATTTCTTATTACTTAATAACTTAAGTTGATTTTAAATTAAATTATATTTAAGTTGTTAATTTAAAACATACTACTTAATCATTACTCTAACTATTAAAGTTGTTTGATAAAATTAATTTAAAATATATTTTAAAATATTAAATTGATATATTTATCCTCATAAATGATAATTAGGACAAATAAGATTGAGTAAAATAAAGATCATGGAATAGTAAAATAAATCAAGGTAATTATGATAAATAAGGATAAAATGTAAAATGAATTTAATAATAAATTAATTATTTTTATTTATTAATTAAAATTATTTTTAAAGTCATACTATAAGTTATTAGGACACTTTAAGTTGTTAAATTGGTTTACCAAACACCCACTAAATTCTTTTAAAAACTATAGTTGATGTTTTTATAATTTGTGGGAAAAAAATGAATGATTTTCCAAAGTCTTAATAAAATCTAAGTAAAAATAACTATCTTAATATAATAAATTTTTTATTAAAAGAAATAACTAAATATATGGTATGGAAAAGTAATATTTTTATAATTTATTAAAGGTTAATTTAAATAGCTTCGAGGGCTATTTGGACTGCCCTCAAAGTTATAATTACTTGTTGGAACTCGGTAAATACTATTAACACATTCATATTTATCTTTATCATTTAGTTTTACATATCAAATATAAAAATTAAAATATTATTAAACAAATTATTATTATTATTATTATTATATATATATATATATTAATTTCTTATAATTATTTTTAATTTTAATAAAATATAAATTATATATTTATGATATCAATGAACCGTTAACTAATAACTTTTCAATTCAATATTTGATATATTCTAAATAATTTTTATTATTTTTGTTAAAATAACTTATGATTAAATTATTTAAAAAAAAACACCATAAAAAGTGACCAAAAGAAAAATACAAAGTGGGACGTGGGCCATATGTGGGATTTTTTATAATTCTACCGTGCATTTAAAATTGAATTTTAAAAATATAGTAGAGTCAAAAATATTTTCAAAACACTTTTTGCCACTTTGAAAAGTGTCTCTTAAAAAGATACATTCCATCATTTTTATATCAATAATACGTGTTAAAAAAATTGAATTTACATTGAAAAGACACCTTCCATGATTTTTATATCAATAACACACATTAAACAAATTTGAATTTACATCAAAAGTGTTTATTCAAGAAAAACTTTTTACAATTCTACAAAATCGAATTTATATTAAAAGTGTTTTTTAAAGAGACTTCAATTTTCATATTAGTTACATAGTAAAGAAATTGAATTTATATTAAAGACATCTTCTTAAAACACATTTCTACAATTTCACAAAATTAAATTTATATTAAATGTGTCTCTTGAAGAAACACCTTCAACAATTCTTGTATCAGTCATCAATTGAAAATAATTGAATTTATATAAAAGTGTATTTTCAAAAGACACATTTCATAATTCCATAAAATTACATTTATATTGAAATATTTTCCTTCAAGGGACACTTTTAGTATAAATTTAATTTTTTTTTACACGTGATTAATATAAAAATTATGAAAAGTATTTATTCAAAAAACACATTTAGTATAAATTCAATTTTATGGAATCACAGAGACGCCTTCAATGTAAATTCAAATTTTTTTCACTGTGTGACTGACATAAAAATTATCGAAGATGTCTTTTCAAGAGATATCTTTAGTATAAATTTGATTTTATGGTATTGTGAAAAATATATATTTTTTTTAGTGTAAATTCAATTTTTTTTCGTATACAACTAATAAAAAAATTATAAAAAAATATCTTTTGAAGAGACATATTTAGTATAAATTCAATTTTATGAAATCAAGAAAGGTATCTCTTTTAGTATAAATTATTTTATTTTATTTTTTTAACATGTATGATTGATATAAAAAATATGAAATGCGTCTCTTCAATAAGCATCTTTTAAAGTGATAAAAAGTAACGTAAATTTGAAAATATTTTTGTAACTATCACATTTTAATAATTTTTTTTTTTAAAGTATCATTTTTTAAGAATTATTTTTTAAAATAGTCGTACAAGTTATCTCCCAAGATCAATAGTAAACCAAAGTACCATCAAGAGACAAAAAACCTAATTAAATATGAGAGAAATTAATTAATTATTCTCTCGATCAAACAAGTGATTGGCCCAAATTGGAATCTTTGAATTGCAACCTTTATTGTCCAATAGAAAATTCTTTCAATTTCTTTAGTTGAGCGGTGAGAAGGAAGAAAGCTTCACACTAAAGCATGGCATATAATTGAGGAATCTCTTTTCTTTAGGCACCTTGATGGAGCTTAGACCACTCAATTCTTTGGTTCTAAAGTGCTTTCATTGCTTTGCAAGAATTCTACATCAATTAAAAAATGGAAAAAAATTGAAAAAGCATACTTAATTGACTTGAGACATGGTTAACATTTAGTTATTCTAGGAAAAAAAAATAGTACAATGTTTGGATCTATTTATGATAAAGGTGGGAAAACAATTTATAAATTAATCATCTTGAAAAAAAAGAAAAGTATGTTGAGTTAGTTTTTTTCAAAATTTTAAATTATATTGGATCATTTAGGGAAAAAAAATAAAGAATTTGATCGAGATAATATTAATGGTACTAATGGTTGGATCAAGTTCATTATTTCACGTTTTCAATAAATTAAGACAAAATCAAATATAAGTCAATGAGCGATCTTATTTATTGAAGACTTGATCATGTTGAAAACCTAGGAATCGTTGTAAGATTGGATTCTTAGTGAACTTTGGGCATTTTAAGGTTTTCGTACGCTTAAAGTTTTTTAAAATCATCCCTTATTTGCTTTTATTTGAATTTTATTTTATTTTTTCAAAATTTGATGATTTCTTATTTTTTTCTAAACCCATACTTAAATTATTTCAAACAGGTGTTTAAGGGGTTTGTCAGGAATGCTGGAAGTCTTCTTAAGGTTTCTTAACCTTGATTCAATCATAAAATTAGTATTTCAAAGCAATAGACTAAGGTATGGGGAAATCGAGTAAGTCAGTTAAGCTTGATTGATTGGGAAAGCACTTAACTTTCAAAAGATTGTTCTAACCAATTAAATCAATTGCTCAATTAATCAAACTCCTAGACCCCAAAAAATTCTTCTTAGTGTATTTAATTCCCAATAGCTAATCAATTAGCCAGGTTGCTCCATCAATCAAACCTAAGTTGTAGGTTGCAAGGTTCCAAGCTCATATTATATATATATATATATATATATATATATATATATGTATATATATATATATATGTGTATATATAAGCATTTAACCTTGAGTATTCATTTGCAAACTTACACAAATTCCCATTAAAAGCTCATGGAGTGTATTCATTCTTATGTCAGTATATATTTTAATGCACCTTTGAACCAATCTTAGTTCACTCGTGTCTTGTGAGTTATCGTTGTTATTTTATCGCTTTGTTAAAATATTCGAAAACATTATTCAAGTGAGGCATGTCATTCAAGAAAAGTTGCAAAAGGTTGATAATCTAATTACATAAGTTGAAGGCTTGGATTGAAACCTTGAAGTTGTTGGAACCCTTTATAAGTTGATGTTTAAGAAGAGTGGCCATTGGCCCAAGGTTCGGTCATTTTTTTTTATCTACTCGTATTTATTTGCTTTAAGTTGCTCATTATCTAATATTTTTGTTACTTGCATTAGTCTTATTCAAAATCCCGTAAAATTTACCATTACTCAATTCAACTCCCTTTATCTTAAGTGATTTGCCTAGGTTTAACCTTACTGAACTAAACCAAATCAAAATTAAGCGAAGTTGATTTGGGTTGATAAATAAATCGGTTTGGATTAATTAAAATCCAACTAAAATAACTCAAATATAATTATGTTTCATGATAATGCAACTTTGAACGATATTTAGATATTACTTGGAAGTGTGAGTCTCATACTCTCGGAGTTAATTTATCCACGTTTTTTTGAAAAGTAGAAAAACTCTTCTATTCTTTTGTGAAATAAATTTTTATTTAATAAATATATTAAATTTATACCTATTTTAATAAAAATATTTTTAAAATAGAGTTTCCAAACAAAAATGATATTAGGATAAGCATGTTGAAGAGGTAGATGAATATGACAATAATTCTAAAAGGTGTATACTTTGCACAATTGGGTTGAAAAGGTAGATGAAAATTTAAAATTGTTCTAAAGGATATATGAATAATTTATCTCTCAAAAAATACCCAACATACCCTTAATTTGATTTTTAAAAAAAGCAAAATCCCCACATAAGGTCCATATCAAATGCATATATGGGCTCCAAGGGTAGAAAATTGGAAATTTATCCCATTGGATGATGGATGTGACATGATTTTTAATTACTCATGATAGTTAATATATTAAGATTTCTATAATTTTTTTTAAATAATAAATAAAATATTTTTCAAAATCTATTTAATATTCATATAGTTTTTTTTTTAAGTTGCAATTATTGTCTTAATTTATTTTTTCATTATTTTAATATTCAATTACTATTATTTTTTATTTTAAAAATTTAAAACATAATTAAATAACAATATAAATCTATATATCATGAATTTATATAGACATTTTCTTAATTTCTTTTGTTTGTTTTCTATACCAAATTAGTAGAAGATTTATTTATACATATGCAATATATATATATATATATGTCTAATATGCCCCTTGATTGAGTATTTTTAATTTTAAAAAAAATTAAAAAAATCAACCATTTTCAACCATAATATTCTATATTATTGTTCTCAAATTCGTCTAATGGGTTTTGACTAGCTATCAACCCATTTGAGTCCCTCTCGATCTCTAAAACTTTCTCACCAACCAAACAAACCCAAAAGTAATAACTAAGAAAAGCGAGGGTAAAACCGGAAAAAAGAAAAACTCGACCACACGGTCGATGATATATGGAACATGCCCTCCACTTCCCTAATCCTCTCTTCTTCTCACAACTCCACGGCGCAGATCCGAGGAGTTGGGAAACCCTAGCTGCTCTCTCTTTCTCTCGCTAAAGCTCCAGCTCTCAATATCTCTCGTAATCACCATCGTCAGGTTATTCTCTTCTTTATTCCAGTTCTGATCATGTTTCTCTCCGTCGTTTTCTGATTCTTTTGATGGTTTTTTTTTTTTTTTGTGTTAGGTTTGTTTTTGGTATGATGATTAAATTGGATGTATTTGGATGGGGACGGATGGATCTGTATCAATGTATTTGTGGCTGTGTTTTGGATCTGTTATTGGTTGTTTGGCGGATGATTGGTGGATGAGGGAGGGAGGGAAAGAGGGGGAATTTTTTTTATCATTTGTGTTTGGTTTTATTATTGAAATATCAGGGCTTGTCAGTCGTATACAATGATTGATTGAATATTTGTGTTTGCGCTTTCTGTTTGAGTTTTCTGGATTTTTCTCGGACTTGTTGGGGTCGAAATTATGGAAAAATACGTATTTTGTGGAGCTAATAGAAGAAAAGGGAGGAAGCTTGTAGTACTTGGGGTTTGGTTCGGTTGTTGAAAACTCTGGACTTACCATTCTGTTGAATGATTAATTGTGTTAGCATTTGAGGTGTGAGTTTTTGGGCTTGTTCATGCTTGGGTTTTATTTCATTGGGTCCCAAGTTGTGAAAATCCTATGATTTATTGACCTTTTGGTTGCTGGAAGGACTGTGGAAAAAGGGAGAGAAGGAAAGAAAATTTTTAGTGTCTGTGTTTTATGTTGGTTTGGTTGTTGAGAACTTAGGATTTCTCCTTTTGTCGAAGGATTAACTGTGTTAGGATTTTTTCCTCCAACTTGTGTTAGTGGTTCCAAGTGTGAATTTTCTAGCTTTTTTTCTTCGTAACCACGAGTTGTAAAGGGGGTTTCTTTTGTTTTAAGTGCTGGATTCTGCTTTGATTGGTCTCAGTCTACAGTAATCCTGTCATTTATTCATTGGTTGGTTGCTACAGTTACATATGGAGAAAAGGAGAAAACAAAAGTAGACTTTTAGAATTTGTGTTTTAATGTTGGTTTTATTCTTAAAAAAAAGAAAAAAAATTTGAACTCCTTATTTCTATTTACTGGTTAGTGCTCTTAAGTGCTTCAAGTGTGTTTTTTTCTGGATTTTTCTCATGAACCCAATGGCATTAGGGAATTTGCCTGTTCTGAGTGGAGGGTTCTGTTGTATCTGATCCCAAGTTATGAAATAAAATAGGTTTTCTAATTGTTTGGTTCTGAGAGAACTCAGGAAAGGAAAGAAAAGGAAGGAAAAAGTTTTAACATTTGTGTTTTGTGTTGGTTTGGCTCTCAAAAATTGGAACTTCTGAATGTTAGTTTTAGCAGTTCAAGTATGAATTTTCTGGAATTTTCTCAATATTTAAGTGTTTGGAATAAAGGTTCTCGTACAATGTCTGTATTGAGTGGTAGGTTTTATTTTGTTGGGTCCCAAGTCATGAAATCTTTGATTTCATGAATGTTTTGTTGCTCAGAAACTTGGGAAAGAAAAAGAAAAGGTAAGTGTTTTTAAAAAATCAAGACTTCACAACTCTATTGTAGAGAATATATGGTTAGTTTCCCAAATCTGAATTTTCTGATTTTTTCTCATTGACTACAGTGGTAGAGATTTTATTATATATATATATATATATATTTTAACGCTTCATGTCTGTTGAGTTTACTGGGTCACAAGTTATAAAAATCCTATTAATCAGAATTTTGATTTCTTCTTTTGTCCTGATTTTATTTCTTGAAACCTAAGCATGACAACAAAAATTCCTAATCCATTTGGTTTCAGCATTCAAGCTTTAAGCTTTAGTGACCAGATATCTTAGTAAATCCAAAACTGTTGAGTTTATTGGGTCACAAGTAATAAAAATCCTATTAATCAGAATTTTGATTTCTTCTTTTGTCCTGATTTAATTTCTTGAAACCTAAGTGAATGACAAAAAAAGAAATTTCCTAATCCATTTGGTTTCAGCATTCAATAAAGCTTTTGTGACCGGAAATCTTAGTAAGTTCCTTTTGGGTTTTAAAAACTTTGTGTTGTATTTTGATTTTATCAGAATTGTTTCTTTATTAAACATGTATAAGAGTTGATAAGAGTATGATTGCTTTGTTTGCTCTCTCTAGTGGAAAGTAATCTGAACGTTTATGTATGGGCATCCATGATGTGAAGTTGCAAGTCTGTTTTCCCGAAAAGCACCTTCTTGCTGACCAGTTCATGTGTTTTGTTTCACAAAAAAAATGTTATCTGCATGAAATTAGATGGTTCTTGACTTTTGGTATTATGAGAAGTCCTGTAGTTAGGAAGCTGTGAACAGTGGCTCCAAATGCATTGAAATTCATGAATTTGGGGTGTTTGTCTCCGCTTTCTTGAGATCGCTTTTGTTTTCTGAAGATTGGAGAAACTGAAATGGTTTGAAGAATTCTTCTCAAAGTTGGTATTCAGGAAACCGTTCTCTAGAATGATTTTTTCCCCATAAAGGATTGTTTTTTGATGTCCTTTAAAGATGTCTCCTGCTTTACCATTCTCATTTTTAGTTTTTTTGGGAAGTTTTAAAAGTTCTTTAGCAGGGATGGGTGTAAACAACCCCTCACTTTTGAAACTGTTGTTTTAGTGCCTTTCTTTTAATTTTCTGCTCCACTTTTTCCATGGAAGTTTGACAGACACCTTGAAGCAGCAGCTTCATTTTGTGACCATTCATGTTTTATTTTTTATTTTTGTTATGGAAGATGTTCTAGGGTTATTTCTCTTGTTTATAAATTTACTCTTGCTGGTTTCACATATACAAACTTAAACGTTATTGTAGTATCTTTGTGCCTCACTAATAAACTTCATGGCTTTTACACTGGTGAGCTTTTTTTTTGGGGGGGGGGGAGGTATAAGTGGCGTCTGGTGCCAGATATCAGATGGCTATCTGCCTCTAGGAGCGTCTCCTCCATATAATAAGAGAGAAGTTTAATGCTTGTAAATCCTTTTTTTTTTGGCATGGTTTGCAAGTTTGGCTCTTTTGTTACATTTTCGTCTAAGAAGGGGAGTTTAACATGTGGACAGACCAATGCCACTCCTTAGTTGGGCTTTTCTGTTACATTATCCTAGAAAAAAAGTGTTTTCCCTTTTTCTTTCGTGTAGGTGTGGTGTTCGTTTTTTTTTTCTTTTTTGGGGGGGCGGGGGGTTGTTGTTGGTTGGTTGACATTTTTGAATTTTTCATGTAGTTTGGAGGAACAAGATTCTTCCTTTTGGCTTTCTGAACCACTGCACATTATCACCTGGCATTGGCCCACCCGAATCCTAACAAACATTAAACTGCCATTCTCAAAAGTGTTGTATCATAGATATGTATTGGCTGGCTTAGTAGGCAATACTCTCTCTGTCTCAGAGATAAAATTTAACTTTGAATAGCATTTTTTGTTTCCAGTTATGGCAGGTCAAGCACCAGAAGGTTCACAATTCGATGCTCGTCAATTTGATTCCAAAATGAATGACTTGTAAGTGTCTGGTTGTGTGCAATGGTTTTTATTGGTGTTTTTCTCTATATTGTTATCAAGTTTTGTCTACTTTAAATTATTTTAGTTAGTGATAGCAGGCCCTGTTGTTTTATGTAATACATAAACATGGATGTTGATTTTAATGACTGTGTGATGATTTAATTGATCCAGGCTCTCAGCTGATGGAGAAGATTTCTTCACATCATATGATGAGGTTTATGACACTTTTGATTCTATGGGATTAGTAGAGAACCTTTTGAGGGGTATCTATGCATATGGTACGTATGAACAGGCATTACTTATAAAAAAAAAATTATGTTAATTTTCGTTTTTTGATTCTTTGTTCCAATGTTGATATTCAAGCTTCTTGTTGATTTTATCAATTGATGGAGGTTTTTTATTCTTAGCCTTCTAAGTTGATTCTTAGCTATCTGATTGTGAAATTCTTTTTAAATTTGTGATGGAATCCTTCCAAAGAGCTAGAATCTAGGTTTGCCTTTTCTTTTGCATCCTTCTTAATACCAATCTTATAACTGTGCTGCACATTGATTTACTTGTTCAGTATTATTTAAGTAGGTGATTGTTTAGTCTTCAATACGCAAAATTATGAACTACTGTTGCTGTCTTTTGTTGTTCTGGCCTACCTTCTCCTAACATGCACAAACCTCTTACCCTGGGTTTCTTTCAAAGGTTTTGAGAAGCCTTCTGCGATCCAACAAAGAGGAATTGTTCCATTCTGCAAGGGGCTCGATGTGATCCAACAGGCACAATCTGGAACTGGGAAAACTGCAACTTTCTGCTCTGGAATCTTGCAGCAACTTGATTATAGTCTAGTCCAATGCCAGGCATTGGTATTGGCACCCACTCGAGAACTTGCACAGCAGATTGAGAAGGTTATGCGAGCACTTGGTGATTATCTCGGTGTGAGGGTTCATGCTTGTGTGGGTGGAACAAGTGTTCGTGAGGATCAGCGCATTCTTCAAACTGGTGTTCATGTTGTTGTTGGTACTCCTGGTCGTGTGTTTGACATGTTGCGGAGACAGTCACTTCGCCCAGATTACATTAAGATGTTTGTATTGGATGAGGCTGATGAAATGCTTTCACGAGGTTTCAAGGATCAGGTCTGTTCTATTATCTCTGTTTCTTTACTAGTTGTAATATTTTTGCATACTTCATGGTGAAGAACATTATTTTGCTAATTGTTAGAAGTTCATGCTCATTGCTAATTGCTGGATTTTTCAATATGTGCAAGTTTTGACTGGCTTTGTTGTTTTTCTGCTAATTCATTAATTTTTTTGCTGCTGTCAGATCTATGACATTTTCCAGCTGCTGCCATCTAAAGTCCAGGTTGGAGTGTTCTCTGCCACAATGCCCCCTGAGGCCCTTGAGATCACTCGAAAGTTCATGAACAAACCTGTGAGAATCCTGGTAAAGCGTGATGAACTCACCCTTGAAGGTATCAAACAATTCCATGTTAATGTGGATAAGGAAGAGTGGAAGCTTGAGACACTGTGCGATCTCTACGAAACCCTGGCCATCACTCAGAGTGTCATTTTCGTGAACACAAGGCGCAAGGTGGACTGGCTTACTGACAAGATGCGAAGCCGTGATCACACAGTATCTGCTACCCATGGAGACATGGACCAGAACACTAGGGATATAATCATGCGCGAGTTTCGCTCCGGCTCCTCCCGTGTTCTTATAACCACTGATCTCTTAGCTCGTGGTATCGATGTTCAGCAAGTCTCTCTTGTTATTAACTATGATCTGCCAACTCAACCAGAAAATTACCTCCATCGAATAGGTCGAAGTGGACGATTTGGAAGAAAAGGTGTTGCCATCAACTTTGTTACCAGGGATGATGAGAGAATGCTGTTTGACATTCAGAGGTTCTATAATGTGGTCATTGAGGAGCTGCCATCAAATGTTGCTGATCTCCTCTAAAGAGGTTTTTTTGGGGGTTCCTCGAGGTAAGGGGTTTCTTATTTCAAAAGTACTATTTAACGTTGGATTTTTTTTTTTTTTTTTTAATGTCTAGTGTCTTAATTTAATGTTTCCAGACATATTTGACCATATAATGATATGGGTCCTGCACATTTGCAATAGGATAATTGTCATGTTGCCTATTTCAGTGTGATAGGCATTTATTATTGCAAGTTTTGGTGCAGGTAGGTTTTGTATCGTATGCTCTTATTCTTTTCCATCCTTGTATTGTTCAAAAAGCTAGTAGTTTGGATTGTTTATTATGTTGGATCTTGCTTTTGAGTTTTCAATGAGGAGAGATGTTTTATAAATATAGGATGATGACTCGGTGTTTTTGTTAGTGACTACTGACTAGATCCACTAAATCCTTCCTTCATCCGCAATCTACCATGTCTTTTATCTACTTTATTTTATGCCAATATTTTAATCATATTGGTAACAAATTTTTTGTTCATGCTGATGCACCGATTCACCTAAATATTGCACTTTATCCTTTTTAGGTCTTTGTCCTTTGGGGGTAGTGGAGTAGATGTTGATGGTGTCGAGTCTGAATGTGAATTGATTTTGGTCCTTTTTAGGTCTTTTGTCCTTTGGGGGTAGTGGAGTAGATGCTGATGGTGTCGAGTCTGAATGAGAATTGATTTTGGTCTGTCCTTGCACTTTTATAGGAAGCTTCGTCAAATATTTCAACCTTTGATTTGCTTGGTCTTGATTGTTTACAAAATCGGGAATGTGCTTGGTTCATGTAAAAAAATTACCCGAACAACCTTGATTCCTTTTTGCTGTCATAGTAACCACACCAATGATTTACCTAGTAGCTTTGTCGTGAGATTCTCCTATATCGGGGAATGTTATGAAGCTGAAGTTTTGCTTGAAATGTGCACACCCCTGGACCCATTTCTTGAAAAGGAGACGAAAAGCATTTTGTTGATTTTTGAATTTAGTGGTTTTTAATGCAAATTGTAATGAAATTATTCCTTCAATCTTCTTCTTAGCCAGCTTTTATGCTACCCAAAATCCCCCTCTGATGTTTTTCTAGCTGGTGGGGTTGTGGATGAATCAAATAAGAACAAAAAAGGATGGGATGTGTGTTTGGTGTAGGGGCCTTCAAAAAAAGAATGCTGCCCCCCCCTTTTTACCTGTTCTACTTCTGTTTGGGATAACATTATTATTGGATTCAAAGGCCACTTTTTCTCCACATATGGCATGTATATTCCTGGGCGAGAAAGTGGAAGATAAGCTAATGAAATCTTCATTTAATGTGGTTTCCCGATGTGGGACCGCATACACCCCCAAAAGCTTAAGCTAATGGGGGTAGACGTAGCCCCACGTATAAGATCCAATGTTGGTAATCTACGTCATCAGCCAAACCTAACTTAGATACCAAATGATGTGGGTCACGTATACTCTAAAAGCTTAAGTTAATGGGTAGAGGTAGTCCCATGCCCGTGCTAATAAGCCGGGGGACATTGGATTTCTGTCCATGGGACATCATTTTCATGGGCATACAATGATGTATTTTAAGGTAGACTGAAACCCATTTGACTGGTGATGAATCTTTTGAATACCTAAGCAGTAGATGATGTGTATTTATGCCACCGCTGTGTATTTAATGAGCCTCACTATCTGCTTACTCACTCTCATTCCATGGCATCTCTACACGCTTTGCTGGATTCAAAGCCATCCAAGCATTTATCTCCTGAAGCTCCAAGGGCCGGACCTGTCACCTCAAGTATGTGGTTGATTGAATTTCTAATTTTTCACGCCTTAGTTGTTGGTTTGAGAATACGAGGAAATCGCATTTTCATAATGGGTTTTTTAAAAAACAAAAATAATGAGAATCCATTTAAGACAAACGGGTCTTCTCTTCTTTCCTAAAAGAGGTGGAAATTGGAATCTTGGTTCACTGTGGAAGGACACTACCTAAGGATGGAAAATGGGTGAGGTCAGGTAGTGGCTCTCCTTTTCCCCTCCTATTTTTATTTTCCATCCAAAATCTTCCCTTTCCGCATGTATATTTAAGAGTTCTTTTGTTTTTAAAAAGCACTTTTAACCTAAAAAGTGCTTTTTTTTTATAAAAAAAAAAGTTAATTGTTTGTTAAATGATAGAAAATATTTTTTAAAATCTGAAGAATCATTTATCATGTTAAAAAATTGCTTATAATGCTTTTTAAGAAGACCATTGAGAGACGATCAACATTTCATTGAAAAAAATATTTTCACTCATTTTGATATTTGGGTTTAAGAAAATTTTCTTGCCTCACCTTCGATCTTCACTCTTGGTCCTTGTTCCATCATGGGCGGACCAAGTAATGGTTTTCGTTTTTGCCATTCCTAAGGTTGTCTTGAGTCTTACTCGATGGCATATTCATCATCTAGTTAAGGTGTAATCATGATATGTGACGAGCTTATTTTGGCTTAGATCCATACTCAATTTGGGATACTCATGAAGTCTACTCACACTCTCTTCCATCCCCTCCTTTTCCTTAGCATGCTCACACTTAATCATTATTAAAAAAAAAAAAAGGAAAAAAAAAAAAGAACCCCCTCCTACAAATATGAGCTCATTACACTTTGATTATGATGGAGGAGGATGATGATGATGATGATGAAGGAAGGAAGAAGAAATTAGGGTTGAAATTTCTAAAAAATTGAAGGCAAATCAAGTTTGTACAAGTATTTGAATTCAAACCTAAGACAAATTCAAAGGCATAAAAGCACACGCCTTTTTGTGTTGTGACATCAATCCACATACCCTCCTCCTTCCTAATTCCCAAGAATCACATACAAACACTGAAATCTTCAACTTATGTGGGGCCCTTTTATACCAATTTCCATAAATTCATATTTATTTGAAAATTCTATGCCACCATTCAATGAAAACAAAATTTCAAGATTTTCAAATAATATTTTTTAAACAATATAATATAAATTAATATGTCGGTACTAAAAAAAGAAATATAGGATATCAAAGTCTAATTTTTGGGTAGCATGGAAGGACCCATGTGGGTGCATAGTATATATATTATATGTCCAACCAAAAAGAGTACAAATTCCATCTACTCTAGATAATGTAAAGTGAAACATGCCATGAGCTTGGGCTCCACCATTATTGGCCTTGTATGTGTATCATCACTAGGGCGATTTTTTGATACAGAGGTCTGATCATGGATGAGAGGATGAGAGCCGTTGGATCGATTCGATCACATGGTGGGGCCTGATTGCAAAAGGGGTTGGGTGAAATCAATGGTTGTGATCAAGTCGTGGGAATGCATTCCATCTGGAGGCGGTCAAGAGATGATTCTCCCAAGAAAGTTACTTTTAGTCCGTGGTCCAAACCCTAGACCTAGACTTTATTTTCCCGTTGCCGTTCTCCTCCTGCAATGTACCACATTTTATCATGGCTAGGGCTTTTTTCTTTCCGGGAAAATTTACAAGATAAGAACAAAAAAAAAGTTTAGGCCATGTTTGGTAATTATTTTTTAAAATAGCTTTTGAAAATTGTTCTCTTACAAAAATCTGTTTGGAATTTGAAATATTTTTAATATTTTTGAATATTTTTAAAAAATAATTTTGTATTTAATATTTTATTTTTAATTATTCTACGTACTTGTATAATTAATCTTTTTAAATAGTCATAAAAAAATAAAAAACATAAAAAATAATTAAAATATATTATTTGAAAATATTTTATTTTCTATTCTTAATAATAGAAAACAAAAAATAGTTTCTAATGGTAAAATATGTTTTTTTTTTTGGAAAACAGAAACTGTTCTTGAAAATAGTTGTGAAATAGTTCTTAATTTCTAATTTTTTTTTTCAATTCTTTGTGAACATAAACTAGAAGTATTGTGGATTTTGTGATTTGTCTATCTCAATTGATCCAAATATATATTAGGTCAAATTCAATGAAATTAAGCCTATTTCCACATCATAAAGGTTTGAAAATGACCACCATAGTTTTTATTATCTTAAATTATATTTTTTACACCTAAATACAAATTCTTGTACATATAGAATCAATCCTTATTCCTTAAAAGAGTACAATTTGAAAATCTAAGTATAAAAAAGGGGGAAATATATGTAAAAATATTCCCTACTTTAAAAAAGTAACCTCCATGCATTTGTACTACATATAAGTTGAAAGGGATCAAAATATTCTCTATGGTATTTTATGAAAAAGTGATTTTTTTTCTATTTTTTAAAAATGAATCATTTTTACAAAATAGGGTCATATTTAATAAAAAAAATCCCAAAGAAAAAATCATAGCATTCCTCTATGATTCTCCAAGATATTTAGGGTATGTTCGATAATTGTTTTCGAAAACAATTTTAAAAAGTAGTTTTTAATAACAATTTTTGAAAATTATTATCTGATTTTTGTAAAATAGAAATCTGTTTAAAAATCTAAAATAATTTTAAAAATAATTTTTATATTTAGTATTTTACTTTTAATCATCTTACATATTGATATAGTTATTTTTTAAAACAAATGAAAATAATAGAAAATAATTAAAAAATATTATTCGAAAATATCCTATTTTATATTCTTAATAACACTTCAACTGAAAACATCTTGTTTTGTGTTCTTAAAGATAGAAAACAGGTTTTATTATTAAATGTATTTTTTTGTTTTAGAGAACATAAAATTGTCCTAAGAATCTATAAAACATAGATTTAATTATAATTTTAGGTGGGTTAAAGATATGGAGAAAAAGTCCATACTTCAAATACAAATGAGTTCACACGCTCAACAATCCTTTGAATTTTCTATTTTTTTAATTATAATTTTTTTTTTTTTAAAGTTAGAAGATCTCAAATTCAACCACCCCACTTCGGAAGATTCAAATAAAGTAGCCCCATGCCTTGTAAAATAAATAAATATATAAAAATTATGACAAGCCCACAAAGTCACAAACTCCATGAAAGTGAAGGAACATGTAGACCAAAGACAGTCAAATCTTCCCAATTCACAATAATAATAATAATAATAAGAAATCACCAATACCACAAAGAAAAGCAACCCCATCAGCCCCCTTTTACCTCTTCCATTCTTCTTCTTCTTCTTCTCTATATTCAACCCTCCATCCTCCCTATTCAACTCTCCATCCTCCCCAAGTCTTTGGTCTTCTCATCTCTGTGGGGAATACCTATATATCAATGGAGGACTACAGATCCAAGTCATGCAGAGAAGGGAGGATGCAGATTGAGAGCTACTATGGAGGGAGGCCAGCTCCCTCTGGCATGCATGATCTGAGGAGTTATAGTGTCTCTTATGCTTCTTCTTCACAGCCACCCACCCAGATGGGGAAGGAGGTGAAGATCAAGAAGGGGAAAAGCAGCTTTGGGCCCTCTTCCAAAAGCTGGAGTTTCAATGACCCTGAGCTGCAGAGGAAGAAGAGGGTTGCTAGCTATAAGGTTTATGCTGTTGAGGGAAAAATGAAGGGCTCTTTCAGAAAGAGCTTCAGGTGGATCAAGGACACTTACACCCAAGTGGTCTATGGGTGGTGGTGATTACTGGGTATCACTCTGTTTTTTTTTTTTTTTTTGTTGTTTGTGTGTGTTTCATTCAATATGTGATGGATGATGTGAACCCTCTCCTCTGCTGCAAATTCCCGTATAATCAATGTCCTACACTTCTTATGTTCTTTCCATAAATTATAATTGTAAACTGTCCTGTTCCTGTTTGGGTTCTAAGAAAGTAATTTTTATGAAACTGGATCCATGTCTATTTGTGCTTGAATTCATACGCCAGTGTGATCAATTCTAATGTGCCCATATGGGTATATAGGAATTCACTGATTGGTTCAGGTTTTTGAGCTTGATTTGGATGTTTTTGGCCATGGAAATTTGAGTATGATCTGAGGATTATTAGAATTTCATGGGGCTAATGAATGACTGTTTTGTGGGAATTTGATCTTGTAAGCTTGGGTCCAAACTTCAAATCCCCTTTCTGGGTATAATCTTATTGTATTTGATTTAGGCTCCGTTTGGTTCTGGGGAAAATTGTTGGAAAAGTGCTTCAAAATAACCTCCTCTTGAGCATTTTCTAGCCTTTTCTTTTTCTATCATTCGCCCTTTCCAAGATCCAAAAGGGTCAGTAAGGAATAATGCTTCTGCTTTTAGCTCAAGACTTTTCATCAACAAAGTAATTATGGAGAGATCACTACTAGTTTCTATCTTATACATCAGGCCCCCAACATAGCATTCCAACTTTCTTGGCAACCAAACAGGTCATTTTCACTCTCCTTCTACAAATCCCAAATGGCCATAAAGACACTATGAACAGAAAGAGATGAGTTTTATCAAAAATTTGCTTGGAAATTGGTGTAAAAGATATATTCAAATCTCAAATTTAAGGTAAAAAGTTAAAATTTTTCAATCTTTTGATAAATATTTAAAATTAAGAATTAAATTAAAAAAAAAAGCCGAATTAAAACATCATAAGTCCATTAAGACTTTTCTTAAAGCTTAAGAAAGTTTTATTTGGAATAATGCAAAGTCATCAATGCCGGTAATTATATTTTTATACAAATTTAATTAAATGAAAATACGTTTGTCACATTCCATGGTCTTTGTATTTTTTTTTCTATAAACCTATGTTATTATGATTAAGAAAACCTCCATTTGACGCGCCAAACAAGACTTAAGAACTTTGGTACTAATTGGGTAATTTTATTAGATAGATGTCTTTTATTTATTTATTATTATTTTTAAAGAGTTAATCATGAAATAAATCAAGAAAACATTACTTCTAATATATTTTTTTAATTTATTATAAATTTAATGAAACGTTTATAATATTAGTGTCGGTCTTTATAATATTAGTAAACTTTTATAATTTACTTTTATAACATTTTTTTAATTAATAAATAAAACTAAAAATTTATTTTTTGATCCCTGACATCCTCATTCTACGATAAATTGCTTGTAGGGTTTGTGTAGTTTTTGGGACGGTCTAAAAGCATTTTTTTTTTCCCACAAATAATGTGCTTTACAAAGTATTTGATCACATGGTTCCATGCTAAAAAAGTGCTTTTCCTGCAAAGCCAAAAGTGCTTTTATCTCACACATAAGACATATCTTTTTCTCACTAGCTCTTAAACTTTCTTCTATCATCCGTTTTAAATTTATTTTCATGATCACCATTAACTCTTATACGCACTTTCAAACCGTACAGTTATGGTGACTCATCCGTGTTGACATCATTATCCATTTCTTTTTTATTAATTAAATAAATTTGGGGTGCCCTTAATCCAGCTGTAATCTTTGTCATATATAAATGAATTACTTTTATAAATAATGCAACTCGAATCAATGCCACATCATCAAAATAATTTTTTTTTTTTTTTTTTTTTTGCTTTTTTTTATTGTCGAGTCAACAAGTGTTCTTAATATCATTTGCTTATCACAACTGTCACATTTTTTCTCCTGGCTTCTCATTTAGCCTTCAAATGTGCTCATCTGATCATTATGTTGCTGCATTGGTTTGTCTATTTTTTTTTTCTAATTTTTTTTTAATACAAATTTCCAATCATCTCATCCTAAATTCCTAATTAAATCAAAATTTTACTTGTCTCATTTCATTTAAGTTAATATTTATGTTGGACAAGTAATTTCGAAGCCACTGTCATCCTTTCATCCGCCATCAATTAACCTGTGGAGGCGGGGCTGGTATACGAGCATACTGTTATCACATTAGCCCTCGGAGGGCATGACATGGATATGTGTGGTGACACCTTAAGCCCACATGGCGCAAGGCATGTTGTAGTATGGTTTTGACTTAGTCTCGAGGGGATTGGAAAAGGGGTTGAGTGGCACGTGTAGCCAGGCCGTGCGCAATGGACAACACAACATAACCAACTCACGTTGCATGACTCATGAGCATGAGCGTGGCACACTCGTACAGGCTTAAGACAATAAGAGACGTCACAGATTGGAAGTGACTCGGATTCCTCTTTAGTGGGGTTGTAGTCTCACTTGGTTATGACTTGACATGGCTGCCCCCAAGGCACATCGGGCCTCTCCATGAACACGTGCAAGGCCCCGTTAGGGCTTTGCACACACCAAAGTGCGGGATTGCTCAGACAGATAGATTTGGACTACGTCCTCGAGAAAAGGTCGTGTACGGGCAGCCCAGTGCATGAGTTGCATATAAGGTAAGGCTACTACGTGCATGAGTCGTGTGCATGATCATGAGACCCTATAACATGAGTCAGGTTGCCTTGTGTTGCTCGTGCTCTCAAATAAGCTACAAGCTAATCTCTAAGACAATCTATTCACCATCCCTTTTTCCCTTCTTAAAATTATCTCCATACATAGAAAAATGTAAATTAAGGTAAAAATTACCATTTAATATGTAGCTTCCCAATATCATTCTCTTCTTGTGATCATCTCTCCATTCATCTTCATGAAGATCTTCCCAAGCAAACCATAGAGTGGATGCAAAAAATTTAATCCTGAAAATTTCTCTTCACATCTTATTCAAAAAATTTCTACATATACCTCTCTCCTACCCTACAATTAAATACCACGGGGCTCGAACCCAAAACCTGCGGTTCACGAACCCATAAAGCCTACCTTGCCCACAAATTTTAGACCCCAAATTTCTTTCTACCCTAAAAAGGACTTTAAATTTTAAACGAACAGGAAGTACAATGCGATGCTTAAATAATTACAAGTATTCAAACTTATCTACTTCCCTATCTCATTTCATTTAATAAGAAGACAGTGAACATCTACTTGAAAAAAAAAAAAAAAAAAAACTAATTTGATGTTGAGCTTCAATGATATTTCATATGTGGAAGTACTTCAGAACGCATACCGACGTGGCAGACAGAAAAATCAATAAAATGGCCTAGTTACAGTATTACAGGATTTTAATATGGTCTGTAACCACAAACATAGCTTATGATGTCAAAAGAAACCATGAACATAGAGAGAGAAAAGTAAATCAAGAAAAAGGTAAGCAGAAACTGAAAGGCATGATAACACAAACTCAAACTTGTGTTGCCATTTGCACAAAAGCCTTACCTAGTTGGATTTCGGTTGGGGATCATCTGCTCTCCTGTTGGTGATCTGGTGTCTTTTATTCTGCTGTAGACGCTTAAAAAAGAGTGAAAATTCCCAACCCGACGAACCTTATAGATTTTAGCCTCTGCTGCTTTCCTCAAATACAATACACAGAAACAAGAAATTCCACTCCAAGTGCGTGATGAAGCATAATGTTTTCAAGATTTACAATGAGAGATTGGGGGGATCGAGAGTCAGCCACTAATACTGCACTCTCTCTTCATTATTGAAGTGCAGGGACTCGATACCCTTAAGGGTGGATTCAAAGTTCTTTATGTTCGAGGAGGTGTTTCTGCCAGAAGATATACGTTTGTGCTCTGATGAATGAACAGGTGAACCTCTTTGTCCACTAGAAATTTTGCGGAGTGCTCCTGGGCTTGCATCAGCACGAGATCGAGACGGGTCAGATTCACCTCCAACAATAACTGCATCACGACTGCTAGAAACTGCACCTCGCCTTGATGATCCACTTGCCCTCACATTAGCTGACTGCATATGCATATATATCCAGGCATGAGGAGATCATGTTTAATAAGCAAAACCAAAACTGGATACCAAAAATCAAATATTCCAAGGTGATAATCATCATTCAGGCCCATGGGATGCAAATACATAGTGCGTCAGAATTTATACAAATCTGGTTGCAATCAATGCTTACCAGACTATCTTTTGCCATTGTTGAATCATTTGCAACTGGACTTTTTTGTTTCAAGGTTCCAACATTTAGAGCTGGTACAGTGGTCCTCCTGCGAGAGGGATCTGCCGAAGACCAGCCAGAGGGTCTTCCATCTTCACCACCTGCAACAAAGTTACAGATATGAACCCCAGATAAATTCCATGGATAATGAAGTCAGATTGGATTCATGTAAATGAAAGCAGGAACCAGAAATGTGAAGTAGCTACCTGATTGTCTATCCATGTTGGCAACAGCAGGAGGGATCCCGTGGCTTGGTCCAGCCCCAGGGCCCTATTAACAAGTACTAATAATTTTTCAATTT